>NC_028646.1:57854724-57855303 GCF_001406875.1 Solanum pennellii | reverse complement strand
TTCTTTAGAGTTTCTAAAAAAGTATGATTTTCCCTGAGAAAAGGCTTCCAAAATTTATCATTAATATATCCGGTTGACAAGAAGCTTATTGAATATACTGTCTTCTCACTTCATCTCGTATTTTAAGGCTGTATTTAGCAATGAATATTCTTTCTCCAGTAATCGGTTTAAGTGATTGAAAATTAAACTCATCTATGAAATGCGCAGAATTGTCTCTAAAACTCACTTGGTTGAGAAGAACTATTTTTCGTCAAAAATCTATCCATCTCAAAGCACAAGAATCAATAACAAATTGTTGTAAAAAAAGATTATAAAGAAAAACTTACCAATTTACGCAGAGATAATAGGAATAGGAATTTAATTTTGGAGTCTTATATTTTATTTAGAATTGTGTTATTGGAAATCATTTATTTTTAAATTCAATTAGAAAAGCATGGAACCGGATGACAAAAAAGGGTGGTTAAGAAAAGGGATGGGGCTAAATGAGGTGGCAAAAACGAGTTTTAATTTGTGATTGATTCTTTGCCGCAAATCACTTATATATATATATATATATATATATATATATATATATATATA
>NC_028646.1:57853713-57854623 GCF_001406875.1 Solanum pennellii | reverse complement strand
AGTGTATATATATATATATATATATATATATATATATATATTCTTTAGAATTTCTAATAAAGTATGAAATCTATTTCACTTCTATATACAATGAAATTTATTGAGATGAAGAAGGAGAAAATTGGACAAGCTTTTCAGCTATGGCTTAGAAGGAGAACGAGAAAGTTTTTGGATTTAACAGAAAATCTTGATGACTTTTTTATTTTAGGGCAAAAGATCAAATTGATTAATTTTTATAGTAATACCTTTAGGATTATATGGATCATGCAAAATAAATTAATGAGCAGAATAAAGCACCTCTCAAACATTAAGAACCATTTTGATCATTTTATCATAAAAAAGGCTTTAAATTTAAAGTTAAAACACATTAGAGACCATTTTGATGATGTTCCCTGAGAAAAGGCTTCAAAAATCTATCATTAATATATCCGGTTGACAAGAAGCTTATTGAATATAGTGTCTTCTCACTTCATCTCGTATTCTATGGCTGTATTTAGCAATGAATATTCTTTCTCCAGTAATCGGTTTAAGTGACTGAAAATTAAACTCATCTATGAAATGCGAAGAATTGTCTCTAAAACTCACTTGGATGAGAAGAACTATTTTTCGTCAAAAATCTATTCATCTCAAAGCACAAGAATCAATAACAAATTGTTGTAAAAAAAAGCTTATAAAGAAAAACTTACCAATTTACGCAGAGATAATAGGAGTAGGACTTAATTTTGGAGTCTTATATTTTATTTAGAATTGTGTTATTGAAAATCATTTATTTTTAAATTCAATTAGAAAAGCATGGAACCGGATGACAAAAAAGAGTGGTTAATAAAAGGGGTGGGGCTAAATGAGGTGGCAAAAACGAGTTTTAATTTGGGATTGATTCTTTGCCGCAAATCACTTATATATATATATA
>NC_028646.1:57834482-57853345 GCF_001406875.1 Solanum pennellii | reverse complement strand
TATATATATATATATATTCTTTAGAATTTTTAAGAAAGTATGAAATGTATTTCACTTCTATGTACAATGAAATTTGATTGAGATGAAGAAGGAGAAAAGTGGACAAGCTTTTCAGCTATGGCTTAGAAGGGGAACGAGAAAGTTTTTCGATTTAACAGAAAATCTTGATGACTTTTTTATTTTAGGGCAAAAGATCAAATTGAGTACTTTTTATAGTAATACATTAATGACTATATGGATCATGCAAAATAAATTAAGGGTCAAAATAAAGAACCTCCCAAACATTAAGGATCATTTTGATCATTTTCTCAGAGAAAAGACTTTAAATTTAAAGTTAAAATACATTAAGGACCATTTTGATGATTTTCCCATAGAAAAGGCTTCAAATTTAAAGTAATAAAAATTGTTGCCTCCACTGGGGATCAAACTCGCGCTAGCGCGCTAAACCAGTGCACCCAAAGCAAATTCTGGTTGTTAGGGTGCACAATTAAATATATGTTCATTTTATGAATTGTCTATACATATATACGACTTTTTAAAAAAAGTTACCGGGGGCACATGCACCCTCAGGGGTGAATTTGGGTCCGCCTCTAACTGTGACTGAAATCTCAGAGACACATCTTAACTAAACTAAGGTCGTATTACCTTCGAACTCATTTTATATATAATATTGTACACCTTTTGGCTTATGTGGTACACCCTGTGACTCTACGCAGTTGAGAAGCGTGAGAGATGTTTGAATGTCACGTAAGTCAAAAAGGTGTACAAAATTACAAAAAAAAAATGTTCAGGGGATAATAAGACCTTTGTTTAGTTAAGGTGTGACTCTAACATTTGGGTCATAGTCTATTAAGGTACTTCTACCTTTCTCCGTGAAAATAAAGTTCAAGAAATAAGGTTGATTTCACCGTAGTCATTTAATTGATATTGTACGGTTTTGTTATCAATTGTATTGTGTTGTTTATTTTGTGCTATATCCGTTCAATAAAAGTATTTTGTATTCATATATTTTTTTTTAAGTCTTTTTTGAAGATTCCTAATCATTAGCGTTTAATGTTCATGCTTATGACAAATATAAGTAAAAGTATATTTAATCTCTTTTTTAATCACTACAGAATTAAGGAAAATAAAAAAAATCGACTAAAATTGAAACAAAAAAAAAAGAATTGATATAGGATTAATTTTGGTTTATATATTAAATAAATTGATATAATTGATTAAGTATTTTTAGTGAAAAACTAAATCAAATCGAATTATATACCCTTAGTAACAATAATCCCAACACAGTGGAGTGTGCTTGGTAAGGAGGAAACCATTTTTCAATTTCTCATATTACTACTGAAAAAGAGGCCAAAAAATGACAGACACAAAAGCGACATCAAATGCAATATTGTTCATCGCTTTTTTTTTATGTCTTTTTTGCACAAACGACAAAGCCTTTTTCTGCATTATTATTTTGCAAATATTTGTGTCACAATTACTTAAACTAATTTATTCTTATTTTTTAATAAATGTGAGGGACTCTGTGATTATTATGAAAAAATTATTTTTTCATAGAACAATGAACACCGTCGCCTTTATTAATTTCTTAACAAATTAACACATATAATATATTTTATAAGAAAATTATATTTGTTTTCTTAATAAAAACATAGCGTGATATTTGTCTGTCAATTTAGGTTAATATGGTGGTCAACTATCCAAATAAAAGCGATGGACAAAACGATATTGTCCATTATGTTTCTTAAAACATATGGGACATAACTTGTTTTTTTTTCTTTCTTTCTGTTTCTCTCTTCTTCTATTTATTTTCCTCCACAATCCACTACCTCAATAGTCATCTTCCTCTGTTGTTGTTTCCTCCTTCCCCTCCTCCTCCAGCTTCTTCCACTTCATTGTTGACACTTGACACTTATATCTAGCTCGATATTTTTCAAAACAAATCATTTTTAGATTTTTTATTTGTTAAATGGCACAAACTATATTTTTTTATAGTTTTATAACAATGTATCGATAATTATCCTTATCACTAAAAATATTAGAATTTTTATGAATTTGTTATCATTTTAGGTAACTTTGGTTGTCATTAATTTTTATCTCAGTTAGTTTCATATAAATAAAACATTATTTAGTTTTATAGACCATCATTTCTGTTTAAGTCAAAAGTCATTTCTTACATGACATTTATCGCAATTCAGATCACCGTGAGTGACATCACACTACTAGTAATCCGATGGAGAACCATTTACTAACCTCAACCTGCCCCATTAACCATTCAAAAAGGCAATATCATAACAGAAGATGGAAGGAAATAATTTAAAACAATCAAAGGACAAGTCCCCAAATTTATATTTGTGAAATTTGACTCCTAGAACCTAAAAGTAACAGTACCAAAACTCTGAAGTATCTAGAATAAGGAGATGGAACCCCAACAAGAAAGCATAAGTTTAATTTTGAGATGTTTGTATCCGAAAAAATTGATAACTAGATAAGTAAGAATCCATGGCAGCCCAAAAGAAGTAGCTCACTCTTGGATTCACATCTCTTGCTTCTTACAATTGAGGTGGCAAAGCAACTGCCTGAATATATCTTGCATTGAACAAAGAGATTTCAAGTGCAATATTTGTACACAAACACCATTTTTGATAGGATCATACAGTCAGTTTCAAGACATGAATATAAAGAAGTAACTATAAATAGTAACGCAGACCAACACATATACCAACAACCAAACATAATGCAGACTCCCACTCACCAACCTTGACTTGACCAATACATGAAACATGTTCTACATGATCAAAAAATGTCGTTATCTAGTCTGGCCCTCTCATAGAATGCACACACAAAAATTTAGTGTACTGACATGGTACCTGAGCCAATCATTGTTAGCATTTCATACCATGCTTGGTATCCGAGCCAACCATTAGTATCTTGTACTAGCATGTACCCGAGCTAACCATCAATCACAAACATCATGCACAAGCATAATCACAATGAACAACCAATTTGAAACCACAAGTAAATAAATAAATTTATTGCATAAGATTATCGCATGAAATTATTTCACATTAGCCTTCTAGTTTTCCCCATATGTATAGCACAAATAATACAACAAATCAACTAACTTGCAGACATTACTACCTTGAAAAGCAAATAAATCATCTCCTACCTTGAAACAAGCCTGATTACTCTAAAGAACTTGAGTTTTCCCCTTTCATTTCTTGGTCTAAAACTATAATAAAATGCAAGCAACTAATGAATAATGACATAATTAAACCAAAATAATGACTTAATCCTAACTCTAGATCAATTCCCTGATCATTATACCCAAATTAAAGCTTTTCCAACCATTAATTCAGTCAAAACTCTCCCCAAGAGTAACATTCTGGATTCTACTACTTAAGAATCAAAATACAAATGAATGGAGTAATTGACTAACCATTACACAAGAAAACTGGTGGAAAAGTTGTAAAAGAATACCTCAAAACTTCCTTCCTTTACCCCAAAAAGAAGTTACATAAAATAAGAGGGTTTGAGACTTTTTCTGCACAAAAATTTGACTAACCCCTCTATAGAGGCCCAACCCGCTATAGTAGGAATTAGTTCATCCTTCTATATAGGAAACCACCCGTTATAGTGATTGAACGAGACATAAATTTAGAGTCCTCTCCAAATATTTCCATTTTGTAAAGCACCTTCATAACTTGGCATTCTAAACCAATCCTTTCACATCAATATTGATACAAGAAATTTACTCAGCTAAATTCGATCATGAAAGGCCCAATAAGTTCCTTAATGTCTTAGATACTAGAAAACGTGACTCAATCTTAGACATATTATAATGACCCTCGGGTCATTTTATATTTATGCCTCATGTTTGTCGTTTTGAGATTTCTAATAGTGACCCCAAGTCATTTGTAATTTGTTGGGACTAACAGTTCGTCATCTGGTCGTTCGTTTATTTTTTTTGAGTTTGAGCATTTTGGAGCTTTTAAACCTTAAATGATCAATTTTGATCAGAATTTTAGGAAGATGACCTCAAAATCGAATTCAGATAATTCCATCAGCTTTTAAGGGGTCATTTTAGGCTAATAGCATAGTCAGAAGGATTAAGTTTGACTTCGGTCAACATCTTAAATAAACGAGCTCGTATGAGAATTATGTCAATGCAGCTCCAAAGTGTTGAGTTTGGTCTAGAGCAACCCTTTGTTTAGATCTCGAGGCTTTCGGGCTAATTCAGAGCCCCTTGTGGATTTGACTTAAAATGAAATTTGGGTGTGGGACCCATTTTTCCTAGAAATGACCTCAAATATAAGTTTGTATGATTTTGTTAGTCTGAAATGCCAAATTTGATGGGATAGCGTAATTTGTTTGTGCACACGGGGTTCCGAACAAATCTCAAGCACCGTCAGAGTTTTTGAGCCTTAGCATATTAGTTAATGTTTGTATTAGTTAAGTCATGCCCCACGTTCGCATAGGGATGACATGTTTGTGTTGTGGAGATGCATTGGAGGGTAGCCACCTGGCCTGACATTCGTCCCAATGATGCCGCATTCATTCTCTCATCCTACCAAATTCCCATTTTCACTCGAGCAACAAATATGAGACCAGTAAAAGCAGCTTTTCTGGAGTGCGCGTGGTCCCTCTATATGTTTGTGAGGGCCAGCCTCTTGGCCATTATATTAGGACTACGTCGTGATAGAGACATGGTTCAAAATCTTATTTTGATGATTTCTCCTCCGTCCAAGCTATGATTTTAGCGATTTGAATTCCTTTGTGTTCGTTAGAAGAGTCGCTACAAGGTAGTTTGATTAGAGTGCATTGATAAACCTTCTTTTGAGGTGAATTTTACCTTATAACTTCTGCCCTTTCATTTGTTTAAGCTTAAATTTGAGTTTTCATTGCTTGTTGTTCTGTTGGTGTTTTAGGCCTCAAATTGTGTTCAAATTTGGAACACAAGTTTGACGTATAGTTTAGGACCTTCTGAATGAGTTAATTCTAGAAATTCCGGTACGAATTCAACTTGGTCAGTTTATATTTTTTGTTATTTTGTTGCCTAAACAACCACACTAATATTGTGATCTTATTCTTTATAGTGTGGCAACATTCGCAGGCAATTAGGAAAAGGGTAGATCTGGATTTGTTATTTGGAGTTCGAGCGATCGGCCTATAGGTAAGCTATAACTTTCATTTTGATTAGATTGAACCAGAAGTTGTGAATTCATATTAATAAAATTGGTGCTGGCTAGTGGAAGCTTAGTATAGGTTCGATGGTTGTAGCATATGGTGACAAGTTATCTAACTTGTACGTTTTTCTGGGCTCCATTTAGAGGTTGAATAAATTTGAAGAAGAATGATACTTCATCAGAGTTATGGCCTAGAAGACTGAGTTATATGAGCGAGAAAGTGATGAACAATTTGTCTAAGAAAAATTAGTATTCTGGAGTAAAACAAGCAAAATTGAACAAATGTGTTCATTACTTAGCCGATAAACATAAAAAAGTTCTTTTAAGAGTCCTCTACCTTTGAGGAAGCTTGATTTGCTAGAGTGGGCACATTCTGATATGTGTGGTCCTTTTAAGGTAAATTTTTATGGTGGTGCACTTTGATTCGTAACTTTTATTGATGATCATTCTCAGGAGCACTAGGTATTCTCTTTGAAGTTCAAGGATCAGGTACATGATGTGTTCAAGAATTTGCATACCTTGGTTGAAAGACAAAAAAGGATGAAATTGAAATGCATTTGTTCTGAGAATGATTCTGAGTTCCTTTTGATAGATATTGCAGAGAGCATGATATTCGAGATCAAAAAAATCCTCCAAAGACTTTTCAGCTAAATTATTTAGCAGAGAAGATGAACAAAACTTTTGTTGAGAGGGTTAGATGTATGCTTTCAAATGCTAATTTGTTAGATCCCTTTTGGGCAGAAAACAAACAAGTATAACAGATTTATTGATAAATACGTATATATGATAGAGATATTTTTGTCTTGCTATAAATAATGTTTTGTTTCTACTTCTTCTTTGTAAAAGAACCAAATATTTTTTGCTTTTTCCAAATCAATACTACTGCCTATATTATCAGGTTTTCTCCTACTGTTGCTTTGAATGTTGATGTCCCTGACATAGTTTGGTCTAGTAAAAATATTTCTTATGATCATCTAAAGCCTTTGTGCATGTTCTTAAGGATGAGCGGTCAAAATTAGATATTAAGATTAGCAATGTATCTTTGTTGGTTATTGTCAAGATGAATTTAGCTATCGTTTCTTTGATCAAATTGAGAAGAAGCTTGTTAGAATTTGTGATGTGTTTTTTGAAGACCAAACAATTGAAGATCTTGACAAAGCTGAGAAATTAAAGTTGATTCTCAAAGTAGTTAAAGCCTAGATGATGTTGATCTAGTTCCTTTGACTACTACACCTGATGAAAATCAATTTGATATTGAAAATGATGATCATATTCAGATTGACTAGTATGTCGTTGATGCTCCAGTGCAAGACAATGTGGATGTCATCAACTAACTATTATTGATGCTTCAGAGAATTCTCTTAAAATATCTACTATAAAGAAAATACATTCAACTCGTTATTCTCCCAATGATTATGTACTCTTAACTGATGGGAGAGAACTCGAGAGACTTGATGAGACAATGAAAAGTGAATTAAAAAAAAGGTATTTTGATGTTATGGAAGATGAAATGAAATCTCTACATGATTATCATTCCCTTAATTTGGTTATGTTACCTAGAGATCAAAAATAATTGAAGAATATGTAGGTGAGTTTTCTGGGTGAAACATGAAGATGGTAATGCGGTTCCACTGTACAAGATTGGATTAGTTGTGAAGGGTTTTAACTATAAAAAGGAAATTGATTTTGATGAGATATTTTCTAATGTTGTGAAAATGTCATCCATTCATATGATTCTAGGCTTGCCTGCAAGTTTAGATTTAGAGGTTGAGCAAATGAATGTTAAAACTGATTTTCTCGTGATGACTAATGAAGAAATTTATATGGAGTAATCGAAAGGCTTTGAAGTCAAGGAAAACAAAAATTATGTTTGCAAATTGAAGAAGAACATGTATGGTTTAAAAAAAGCTCCTAAGCAATGATACAAGAAGTTTGGTTCTTTTATGAATCAACATGGCTTTAAGAAAACTTCTTTAGACCGTTGGATTTTTATGCAAAATATTCTGATAGTGAATTTATTATCGTTTTGCTTTATGTTGATCACATGCTTGGTGTTGGTCATAATACTTGCAGGATTAGAAAGTTAAAGCAAGAGTTGAATAAGTCTTTTGCTATGAAAGATTTAAGACCACGACAGGTTATTTGCATGCATATAATTTATGATAGAGATGCCTATAAACTATGATAGTCACAAGACATATACGTTCAGAAAGTACTTCATAGATTCAACATGGACAAATCTAAGATATTTAGTACACCTTTAGTTATGCACTTCAAATTGAGTAATACCCTTCAAGTTATGATGAGAAGGAATATATGAAGAAAGATCCTTATGCTTCAGATGTCTGTAATTTGATGTATGCAATGATGTTTACAAGACCATACATTTCTCATGTTGGTATTTTTTTTGCTGTTTTTCTCTAATGCGGAAAGTGTTCATTGGAATGTTGTAAAGTGGATTATGAGATATCTTTATGGCACTTCTAGTTTGAGTTTATGTTTTGATACAAGGGAGTCTATTCTTTGTGGTTACGCTGATTTAGACATAATTGGTGATGTTAATACTCGTATATCTACTTCTGGCTACTTGATTATTTTTTTAGGGGGAGTTGTATTTTGGCAATCTAGGTTGCAAAAATATGTTACTTTATCTACTGCAAAGGCTATTGTTGCTATTGAACCTTGCAAAGAGTTGATTTGAATGAAGATATTTTTATCGAAACTTGATTGTGCTCAAGAGAGGTTTTTTTTACTGCGACAGTCAAAGTGCTATTCATCTTGGCAATAATTCTACATTTCATCGTTGGTCTAAAACACATTGATATGAGGTATCATTAGATTCTAAGTTGCTTGAACTTGAAAACATCCATACCAATAATAATGGCTCTGACATGATGAATGAAACTATTCCCAAAAGGAAAATTTGAAGAATGTTGCATGATCGCCAGGTTTTCTCTGCATGGTTGGTACGGGGAGAATAATTGGGTTTTTGGGTCTATTTCCTTTTCTATATGGATAAATAAAAGCCCAATTTGAACTAGCTCATGTTGCCCATAAGCCTAATATTATGGTTCATATGTAAGACTTTATTTTAGGTCTTATTTTGAAGAATAACAAGAGTTTGATCAACAACCACATATAGAAAAAAGTGAGTGAGTGCATATTTTGACACAAATACTAGCAGCCAAAGTTGCGATTTCCGCTTCGTTTATTGTCCAATTGAGCTGGTTTTCGGATATATTGTTCCTTTCAACTTAATATTTGATTAAGAACTGAGAGAGGGTTATTTTGAGTCCAATAGCTCCAGTTTTTAGCTCGTGAACAATAGTTGTGGTTTAATGATTTTACTCTTTTTTATTTCTTTAGTTTTTAGTGGTATCTTGTAGTTGTGTTGCTCATTGTTTGAAACTTTGTTGGTGATCATTTTTGGAGAACACTTTGTAACTCTTATTGATTTTAGTGGAGCTTTGACCTTATGATTTTCACTCTTCACGCTGAAGAGGTTTTTCACGTTATATTTGGTGTCTCGTGCGTTGATTAATTTTGTTTGCTTTGGTTGAATTGTTTGTTGCCCAAAATAGTATTTTTCTTGCATTAGTTTGTCTTATCTTGGTTCAAATATAAAGGAAAAGTTTTGAGTTGGATTTCTTCCGCTATTGTTTTGTCGTGCACATTTATTTTGTGTTTATTTTTTCCCAATATAAAAAGAAAATTTAATACTAATTTTAATGAGAGTATTATGAATATTTTTCGAGAAATGAAAACTCGTAGAATGGAATTAAAATTTTATATTTTAACTAATTAAACTTTGTTTTGTTGGCTTCCTAGCACACTATCGAAAAACTGTATCGAACTAATTTGGTTCTTCACTTTCAGTTTTTCGGTTCGATTTTGGTATTTTTTTTTCAAAAGTTTACTTCTTCGATTCGGTGTAAGGGTCTCAGAACTTTGGTGCACTGAAGAATCAAACTTTTATAAAAAAATAAAAAAGATAAATATTTTTTTGTTTATGGGTATTTTCTTAACTAAGAATAAAAAGTCAACTAACAATAAAATCATTCATGACAAAATAAAATAGCAACAAATTTATAATTCAATAGTTAACTTCAAATATTAATTTCCAAGAGGAACTTAAATATATTTTTATCGATGTATGCCATGTAAAGGAACTCATCTTCGTCGTCCTTGTTTTTTTGAAAAGTATTTGGAGGCACAATGTTCTTGAAAAAATAAATAGTCTTTTAGTTAGCACAATAAGTGTTTAATAGTGAGACACATCATCCGTACACATATAGTTTTAAATTTTTTAATGTCTTGTACTTTGATTTTTTCCTCATTTTATTTTTTCGTTCACACCAAAAAATCGTTCTAAATACACCGAGCTAAACAAAATCGAGGTCGAAAAACCAAACTTAACCGAATTAGTTTGATTCGATAAATGATGCACACTTTTCTAAAATCAAATCGAAATTTGATAAAATTGAAACGAAGAATCGAAGATCCGAATGTTTACCCCTAGTTGAAACTCTCGATGAAAATTTTGTATCCGCCATTGAATGTATTCGTTTAATCTTGAACGCATCAAATTGTTTGATACAATTTTTATACAATTTCAAAAACATTTCAAAATTCAGATTTATCAGAAACAAATAAAGTTGTAAGGTGATAAGTTCTTCCTTCAAACTAATTGTTAGGTTCATTGCATTTTCACTACAACTTTTATATCATCTTTAGATCAAACAAATATCTTCAAAATGTAGGAATATTTGAATATATATATATATATATATACATATATATATATATATATATATATATATATATATATTAAAGGAGGCATTTGAACATGTACGAATGCATTTGATGATTAAAAATTGCCATAAATAAATTATATCCATTAAAGTCACCAACCATCCCATACAAATAAGAAGAACCAACACCTTCAAAGACTATATTGGAATCCAAACGTGGAAGCCTCTATTCTCTGCAATGGGAAATGAATGAGTCGTTATTATCCAATTTTAAAAAGTAGGTTTGGACGGAGTGCCTATCCATCTTTCAATTTTGAACCCCAATTAAAGAAAATTAAAAAGGATAATTCTCCAAATTTACAATTCACAACACTAAATAAATTGCATTACCCCTATTTAGAAGTGAGACTTATAAAGGACAAACAAAGGGAAATAGGTCATTTTAATATTAAATTTAGGGTAAAACAAGTTTTCAAGCTTTTTTATAACACTAGTATACGTGTTGCATATTGCGCGGTTACATAAATATTAATTGATTGAGAATTTAAAAGTTTAACTTATTATAAGATAATATCTGCACAGTTTATTTGAGAATGATAACATTTATCGTTTTGATGTGTTATAATAGAATAGTTATATAAATAATCAATGTATAAATTTGTTCATTATCTAAATGATACATTTAATTAATGCTTTATTAAAAATCAAAAAATCAATGTATTGCTATTCAACTAATGCTTTATTCATTCAAAATAAAAATAAATAAATATATTGCTATATATTTAACTAATGTTTTATTCATAATTAAAAAATTAACTGTCATATTGATACATTTAGCAATTTACTATTTTTAATTTGTGTAAATTATAATAAAAATGATTTTAAATGTAAAAGTAATCTAAATTAATACGTTATCTCAAAGCGTTTATTAGATATTTTGATATTTTAAATTTTGATTTGAATTGCATTAAAAAAGATATAAATGTGGATGGAAAGGGTGTTATGTTGATTTGAACTTTATCGAATTAAGAACATTATGTGTAACTATAGTTATCTTGACATTCATATATTTTAAATTTCAAATTTATAATTATATCATATATATTTTAAAATTGTAATTTTCGACTTAAATAAATAATATTATATAATATTGTAAGTAGTCTTAAATTTGCTAAAAGGATAGAGTTTAACGCTTCCTAAGTATACACAAAATTATTTATCCTAATTTTCAAAAGTTTTCTCACAGAATTATTTTGAAATTTGATTATCCTTTTAACAATTTTTTTACGTTATTTTTTATTTTGTTTTTTATTGTTTTTGTAACCTTTTTATAGATTAAAAAAATTAATTGTTTTTAATTTATTTCTTAATTTTAAATTAATTTAGTAATTCAATACATTTTACATACTTTTTTTAAAGAATTATAGATTATTTTATTTAATTCAATAAGTCTAAAAAAATTAGGCTAAATAACCCAAACATTTCCTTATATATCTAAAAACATATATAAGAAACACATTAATTTAACTTTAAGTTTTGTTCTATGTAACATATTAAATTGATTAACACCGTTCTCATGTTAATCAATTTGTTATTTCAAAGTAAACTAAATTTGATCCTCGTAATTATACTTGAGTAAAAGATGACATTGTTTGCATAGTTAAAAAAAAAACAAATTAAGAGTAAGAATCCCACAAAATCAAACATTTTACTTATGTCCACAGTATGCAAAGAAGACATGCAAATTTATGTGGACCCACATTCCTGTATTTGAGTTTATTCCTATTTTTTCATTGCAACAAAGAATAAGTGCATATTTTAAATTTATCACTAAAAAAATCATGTACACAAAATAAACGTCCAAAAAAACACCTAATAAATTGTAATATAATTCAATAAATAACTTTAAAATAATAAATTATATTTGGTAGCTTCTTATCTTGAAGTATCAATTCAACAAAAAATAAAATGCGTAAATATTTAAAATGTGGTAAGTTTCATTAGTATATAATTTAATCTTTAAAACTTCATTAGTTATCATTGAACGAATTTTATAACTTTATATCCTTAAACTGTATATATATCCCTGTGTTACGCTGTTAATTGATAAACACTTTGATAAATATTAATTTCTTGATAATTTTAAAATTGTATTTATAAAAAAAATGATATTGTAATATTTATATGGGAGACTGCTTTTAGCACACTAGAAAAAAACCATACACTATTATATGATATTTTAAAAAAGCATATAACTATATAATATTGTATTGCTATATAATTTTTGCATTTACAAATCAATTTCGAATAACATAAGAAAAGTAATCGTATATAATTTAATTTTATTGCAAGAAAAAATCATTAAAAAAATAGATAAAATCAATGAGGAAAAAATGATTGCATATGCCTCAATTTTCATGTAAAAAGTAGTATGAAAAAGTTTTATATCCTTTTTTCTAAAAAAAAAATATATGAAGTTATTTTTTCTTTAAAATAACATTATTCTTTTATCCAATAAATTTTATATTGATAAATTACAAATTTTAGAAATGGCAAACACTTCAAGTAAAATTACGGATAAATAAATAATCATAAATTTTCGTTCTTTCATGTCCAATAAATTTTCAATCAACAAAATTTCAAATTTAAATTAACCTATAAAATAACAATAATCTCATGTTTCTCTATACAATCCCATTCCTTTCTCTATTAAACATATAATTAATTAATATTTTTCATAATATTTAATATTTTATATAAATTGTTAATTCCTAAATTTTTGCAGCTTTGAAAATGATTTTTTTTGTATAAAAAGAAACATGGATGAGATATATTAAAGGGCAACTTTCACATAGCAAACAAAAAATTCATATTTGTATGCTATAGCAAAGTTTGCATAATTGCGCTCCATAGCAAACATAAAACTGTATAATTCGCTATACATATACAATTGTATAATTCGCTGGCCTAAATTGTATAATTCGCTGGCCTATTTCGCTGCAATTGTATAATTCGCTATCCTATTTCACTGCGATTGTATAATGCACAATTGTATAATTCGCTGCCTATTTTGCTGCAATATTTTTATAAAATTTGCTTTGCATACAGCTGAATCGAATTAAAATGTATGTATATTGCATAATTATAAGTGTATAGCAAGAAGATACATGTTTTTCTCTCGCTCTATACAAAAACAGAAACACAATATATACACTTCTGTTGTATAAAGCTAGAGAAAAATTATATTTCACTGCAACTGTATAATTCTCAATTTTATAATTCGTTGGCCTTTTTCTCTGCAATATTTGAAGTAAAATGTTTGTAAATTGTATAATTAAGTGTATAACACGAAGATATATATTTTTGCATGTGTATATACAATTTTCTCTCGCTTTATACAAAACGGAAACAGAATTTATACACTTCTGTGTATAAAGAGAGAGAGGCGAGCGAGAATGGAGAGTGGCGAGCGAGATTTTTGGGAGAGAGACGCCTGGCAAACTTTAGCTAACGTTTGCTATGGAGCACAATTAAATCAAACTCTAGCTACTCCGTTTATTTTAGGTTATTAGTTTGCTATTATATACAATTTTCCCTAGATTAAATTGTGGAATACTTATGAATTGTTTAAGACCTTTTTTAGAAAATATATTTTCTGATTCCGTATACCTTGTTGTTGTTCTCCTTTTATTTCAAGCTGCTTTTTTTATAATATAGTTTTTTGTTTATTATTTTATTTATTTGAAATTTCTACATTAGCAATTATTTAATTGTAATTACATCTTCGAGTTATTTTGCAGCCAGCTTAATTCAATTTTTGTGCGTCTTATTTCATAATATTTAATGATATTTATCCTAATATAAAATAAAAATTATTTAAAAATTTTTTTCTCTTAAAATAAAGTTATATTTTATTCTTTTAACTGTCTCCAATTCCTCTTCCATTATTTTCATATTTAAATTATTTTATTTTTTAATTAGTTCAAAATATAAACCATCACAATAATATATACGTTAAATAATTATGAAGACTAATAATCTTATATTCATATAGACCCGAAACTCAAAATACAGAAGCTACAGATCTATCGCATAATAAAGATAATAAAAGTTAGGACTTTTAATCAAAATTCAAACTAAACTTTTTTGCTCATCCTTTATCACTTTTCACATCTGTAAAACATATAAAAATAAAATAAAATAACATTTCATGCACAATAAAAAAAAAAGTTAAGTAGATATAATACATACAAAAAATTTAAAATAAAACTAGATGAGATGCAACAAATCATCAAAACAATATTTATGTATTGCTCTTGTTTCTTTCCCAAACCTTCTCATAATTTATAATTTCAAAACTAAAAAAGCTGATTTTGAAAAATATTGAAATCTTTGATAATATAAAATATAATTTATGTATTGACAAAACTGTTTATTGCGTGGAAAGAAGTTATCAACACAACTTCATATCTCTTTTTTTTTTAGTCAATACCCCTCCGTCTCAATTAATTTTATCTGATATAGATTATTTCAATACTAATTAATGGTTGAAGAATGAAATTGTGCAAAAGTATGCAAATATTAATATGATTTTAGAATGGCTAGAAATTTGCATGAGTGAAATAAACATTTTCGTAATTAACCTCTTTTAAAATATATATTTTTACTAACTTAATTCAAGTTAGTATATTTGTCATTAATAATCTCAATGCAAAAATTAGTAGAAATCCACATCAATATGATTATAAAGAAAAAACTGAATCGTGCTAAAGAAAAATCAAAAAGTTGAAAGAAAACATGATTGGTTAACATGGTTTTTGGAATATATGTGATCGAAACAATCTCCTGATGCATGTATGATGAAAATTGTCACCTTTCAATTTTTGTTATAGAAACAAAGAGAAGAGATAAATTTATCGAAGAACAGAATAATTTATCATCTGAAAGCAATGAAACATAATTTTGAAAGAAATTAATCAAAAAGTTTGATAATAATTCTTATCAAAGATAACTTGATATAATAAATAAATGGGATAATTGTATAAAATGACAAATTAATAATGTAAAATAAATATAGTAGCTATCATTTAATTTGTTTGTGTTTCATAGCAAACTATTTGTCTGTCTCCTCTCTCCCTCATATTCTCGCTCGCTCACAGTCACTCGCCTCTCTCGCTTTATACAATAGAGCGAAAATTGTATAAAGCGAGAGAAAATTGTATATACACATACAAATACATATATTTTCGTCATATACACTCATAATTAAACAATGCAAAAATTTCTCTGCCCAATTTTCTATTGTCTTACTCTCTTTCTCGTTTTATACATACACAAATTTTACAATTGATTTGTATAAGTTTTTGCATTTGTATAAGGATACTTTTGTATAGTGTTCTTTTAGACATATACAATTGCACAAACTTATACACATACATAAATTGAAATCTGTTTATATAATGTATATATACAGAATCATTCATCCAAACTGAGGACGAATCTTTACTATATAAATATACGAACATATTTTTCTCTTTTCTCTTTACTTTATACAATTTCTTTAGCAGTGTATAAATATACTAATTATACAATTCACCAAACAACGATTCATCCCTAGTTTACAAACAAATGTTTTGTATTTTCTCTTTACTTTATACAATTTCTTCTGCACTGCATAAATATATTAATTATACAATTCACCAAACAACGATTCATCCATAGAAAACTACAATTTTGCTACGGAATATAATTTTGAAAACTTTGTCATTGCATAAAATTAAAAAAATTTATTATCTGCTATATGTGAAAGTTGTCCTAAATAAGTCACACAAATATTTGGTATATTTATAGAGAAATGAATAAGAAAGAACGCAGGAAAGATCAGTAAGCCTAAAATTTTAAGACTCTAAATAGAAGTTATAATCAGTTTTAAATTTAAAAATCTCAACCGAGTAAAATAACGACAAAACTCAAAACCTGTAAAAGGAAGTTTTAAAATAAATTTTAAACATATTTAAAAACGCAACAATTGATGTTTTGAATCTATTTAAAATTAATTTTGTTTTAAAATAATATATTTATTAAGTTCAATATGTATTTCAAGAACATGGAGGAAACAACGCTAATTAAGGTGTAGTTGTTGGTGTCACGATCCAAAATGGGTGTGATGGCACTCGTCTCATCCCACCAAGACAAGTCAGCCTAAAATCCATTATCTAACAAAGTGTTGAAGTAAATGACAATCCAAGAACAATTTCTATTATGAAACCAAGTCATATTAATTCAATCCCCAAAACCAGGTTGTCACGTGCACAAGTCTCTAATGTAAATATTAGAATTGAAATAAAATAGAAGTCTAAAATGAAGTTGTCTTTCAAGTAAAAACAAAGTCATAAACTGGAGTAGGAAAGTTCGCTGAGATGACAAGCAGCTACCTCACAACCCTCCACAAGATGCCTCGAAAACGAAAAGAATGACAGGTATCACGAAGATCCGGGCTCGTAACCTACAAAAATTGTAGAAGCAAGGGGTGAGTACCAAACCACGCGGTACCCAACAAGCAAACCTCTAAACACAAGTTAAGTGAACAAAATACGGGCACTCCTTACACCCTATCTAAACCTCCACGCTACAGTCTAACAGTTTACAGTTTACCAAACACACAACTCAATAACCACACTCTATCAGTTTACACATTCTCAATAACAACTCAATATTCAACAGTCACAAGCTTCACAGAGAAACACTCACAAGATCAGCAAAACACATGTTCAAGTTCATCAATAATAAAATGTGCAATGCCATGAGATGCAATGTCAAGTATAGTGATGCATGTCTTCCCTAACGATACACACCCGCTGTCTCTCAGTCCGGGACCCATGGGGGACATATCTGTCCATGCATCTGTCGCGGCGCACGACACGACCCTCGATAATAGTAACCTTCGCGGCGCGCGATACGTCCCTCGAAATATAATATCTTCTTACCACATCCATGTCTCAGATACAGTGCAAATGACATGCTCAATGAAAATGAGGAGATAACCATTTTGATAACAAAGCGCAATTTACAACAAGGAATACAACACCAACAAATAAGCAACAAGTCTCCAAGTCATTCTCAACACTACACAAGGAAATACACGAATTTCATACGCTTAACAAGGGTTTAGAAATCCACTTGCCTTAGTCAATCGAATAATCAGTCTGGGACTTGAGCCTTCCCTTTTCGTTGAACTTCCGAATCGATGCAACCTATTCAAGTATATATATTCACTATAAGATTTCTGTACTAACAATACCCACATTTATTTATTTATTTATTTATTTATTTATTTGTGTTTAACCTTGACCTAAAAATTCACCAAATTTATAATCAAGTTTGTAATTCTTGATGTCATTTAAAATTTCCTCTATCATAATTTTTTTTTCAAGTTTCAAGCCTAGGATTAAATTTCTATTATTTCTTTGCCACTATCATAATTCGAATGACATTCAGTCAACACCATACATATAATATTTAATTACCCATGCCTACCTATCAAAATTAGATTCACAGTAAAATGAAACTTTGCACTACTAATTTAATTGGAATAGTGCTAATGAACCCCTATTATTTTTTTTTTTTGTTCTTCTGTTTGACGATTTTTTTAAATTTATTATTCTTTTTTTTTCAGCCAATGATTGGCTCATTATGGCCAATGATTAGCTCATTATGACCAATCATTGGCTCATTATGGCCAATCCAAATATTCCCCATTCTTTCTCTTTGTTTCCCAGAAACATTAACGTACCAGTTAGCCACAAAAAAAATTATTACTACTAATTTTTCACTCAATAATTTTAGCACTTAATTTATTGTTTTATACAATTTCATTGTTTCTCTAATGCAACTAATAATAGCCTTCACATGGCCTTCAACTATCACCATTTACGGCTGGCTCAAATTGCACTAAAAAGATGCCTTAATTTCTCAATAAACCCAGATCTAGAATTCATATCATATCCCATTTATCACACATAATTGACAAATTAAAAATAAATATGTCAAAGTACCATGGATTGTTACCTGAAGATCAAAGAAAACCTCTCGTGTGCATCGGCTTAGGTAGGTTTCTACCTCCCCTTGTTTTATCAATTAATAGTTTATTAAAAACTGACAAAATACACTAACTTATTCTTTTAATACATGACCCTAATAGTATAGGATCTTAAATAAAAGATCACTTTAGTCCAAAACTATCTATTAATTCCATTATTTATAATCAGTCATAAATAAATTAACTCAAGTTATACGAATAATTCAAATTTCCAAAAATAACCCCGCGGGTCATTACAGTTGGTTTGTCTTATTTTATATCTTATTTATTTTAAATGCCTTTTTTTTTTCTATTTCTTCCTTTTCCTTTATTCAATATGAAAATTTAACTTTATATTTCTTTTTTTCAATATTCAATATTACACTTTCAAACATGTGTTGATAGTTTGAGTTTATCTAATTAGATGTCAATTTTAAATATAAGAAATTACATATATAGATATAATTTAGATATAGATTATTACTATTATTGAACTCACGTTTCTTTTCTTCCTTTTAAAATGATCTTTTTTCTAATTTTATTCTTCGGTTATTTATTAGAAACAAATATTTTTTCCAAAAAAGAGATTTTATTTTTATCACACTATTATTATTATTATTATTATTATTATTACTATTATTATTATTATTATTATTAATATTATTTTGTTATAAATAAGAAGATTGTGGAAATATAAAAATAATCCACGCGACGTCATCCTATTTTTTAGAAGTATTTCTAAATTATTATTTATTAATTGTAAAAACTGCTTTAATAATCTAAAAATTTAGATAATAATTTATATTTTAATTATTTAAAAAGTATTCACTTTAGTGCGATATATATATA
>NC_028646.1:57803718-57834033 GCF_001406875.1 Solanum pennellii | reverse complement strand
TATATATATATATATATATATATATATATATATATATATATTCTTTTATGCTCGCCTACATGAAACCACCACAAACCATGATATTCTTTTAGCTTATTTAGGTTAAATGGTCTGGTAGACCCCTGTACTTGAATATGATTGTATTCTAGACAATCTTACTTACCATTTTGTCATCTGGACTTCTGAACTCATCCAACCCCAACACTGTAAACACTTTTTTTTGATGTGGCATCCTATGTGGAAAGACTCCATGAGGAGCGTGTGACACACTCAAAGCAAGAGTGTGAGACGCCTTAAAAAGGCACTAACGGAGATTTTGACCTTTAAAGGTCATTTCTTCTTCTTTATTTCACTCAACACCATTGTAAGTGCCTTTTTGAGCTTTTTTCTCAATCTTGTCTCTGCAAATTTTTCTCTTTTATTTTTGTCGCCTTTATTTTTTCCTTCGATCTACTCATCTCTTTGTTTGTGCTTGATTCTATTGTGTTTTTGTTGGTCTTCACGATGAAGGTTCGATGTTGCTATTATGGAATATATGCTGAACAAAAGACATCAAGAAAATCAACTAATCTTGGAAGAATGTTTTAGGGCTGCCAAAAATATTCATCCGGTAATCAGTGTGAATTCTTCCGATAGGATGATGCAAATGATTCAACATGCCATGAACAATACAACATCAAGAATTCAACGAGTTCAGGGCAAGGAAGACATAGAAGACAATGAAGACAAGGAAAACAAGGATCAAACGTATTGATATCACTGTTATTGTGATTGTTGTTAATTGGTTTCTAACCGTTACTTTTAAGATATATTGATTTGTACTGTCTGTTATTTGATAATGAAATGGACTGCATTTGCTTCAGTATTCTGAATAGCAACTTCATTCAAACACAAATTCATACAAAAAACAAAGTCTTCCCAATAGCAACTTAACACAAATTCATATATAAAACAGTACAACCAAAACAGTTAGGATCAAGCGATTAATCAAAATAAAGTTAGATCGGATTAGGACATTAAGCTAAGCAAAATGAAATCTAACGTGTGCCTTGAGTTTTTGGTGTTCCTTGAGTGCTTCTGTAACTCTCCTCTCGTACTTGCCTTTGAGTAATTGCAGTTTTTCCCTTCCACCTTAGTCCATTGGGTTTGTACCCAAGATCAATATTGGTAGGAATTGAACTTGTCAATGTAGCACTATGTAATAACCTATCAGTATTTTCAGACTGAGAAAATAACAAAAATCTTAACTTAGAGATGAACTAATATCAATTAAAGCAATTTAATGTATTTAAATGATAAAATACATACCTTCTCAGTTACACTGCCATATGATAAAAATAAAAGACCATAAGTAGTTGTCTTTGCTTTTTTGGGTCTTGGAATCTTATAGGCAAGAGATGCATCGCCTCTCAAAGTTGTGCTAGTCTTTTTTTTTTGGCTGATTGCACTAGAAGTTGAACGTTGAGTGTAACTTGCACTTGGATATGTGTTGACACGCAATTTTGGCCTAGCATTTCAAAATTCCTAATTTCTTAGTTTATTTATTTAATAGTTCAATATATATGTATATATATATATATATATATATATATAAAATTTTAAATAAGTCTATCGATAACTATCCTTATTTGTCAAAATTTAGGATTTTTTTATCAGTTATTATTATTATTATTATTATTATTATTATTATTATTATTATTATTATTATTATTATTATTATTTTCACATCCGGTTGAATGCATTCAAATCTTTTTTCATTTTGATTAAATCGTTATTTTTGCTAAATTCATGTCATTAGTCACGTTTATTGTATATTTTTTTTAATATTCATTTTATTTGTTTCATTTGTTAATATTTATTTTTATATTTTAAACAATCTAAAAAATCTTTTATATATTACGAGTGAGTTTTGCATATGCAGATTGACCAATAAGTTTGCGCCACAATCCCGAGCCCATAATTTGAGCCCAATGACTAACAATTCACTATTTAAGTAACAATTAGGTCAAAAGTCAAGTGTGGTGAATTTATTTTTTAGAATAGGATTATAAATTTTCAATTTTTATTCAAAAGGGATTTCAGGCCACCACCACCCTGTAATCCGGTAAAGCTCCGGCCAAACAACAGACCCTCCACTCCCATTTTCTCCTTTTCGTTTACCATCCAGCAAGCTCCTTTGTAACAGCAAACAAAAAACTAGCAAACAATACTAAGGTCCTATTACTACCCTTAACTTATTTTATTAATAATTTTCTACCCCTTTTCGGCCTACGTGGCACTATCTTGTGGACCCACGATGGTTGACTTATTTTTTCAAACTAGAGCCACGTAGGCCGAAAAGGGGTAGAAAATTACTTATAAAATAAGTTCAGGGGGTAATAGGACCTTAGTATAGTATAAGTGTGTCTCTGGGATTTCGGACATAGGTTGAGGGGGTATTTGTGCATTTCCTTTTGAGTTATTGATTTTTATTTATATTTATTTAGTACTATCCCTTTTAATAAGTTTCTTTACAGTCACACCGTGTTGCTTTCGTTGAAGCTATTCGAATAAAATTTGGGTTGTAATTTTATTTATTATTGTGTATATCATTGGCGATAGACAAACTTAGGTCGTTTCTTATATTATTGTTTATTTTATTATTTGTCTATATTGTATGTTTGTTGTACTTGTATATTATTTTCGTCTCCTCCTCAATTTAAAAAAATGAATTCACTCGGAACCCACATATGTGGATTTCAAAGGGTGCCTAACACCTTTCCTTCGGAATAACCTGAACCCTTACCTAGAATATAATGGTTTCGTAGATAACTTAAATGGTTTCCTAAAATTAGGTGACGACTCTTTAAAATTCGTCTATTCCTTAAAATTCATTAAAATTGAATCAATTAATTATTTTTTGAGTCACGTAGGGATGTAAACAAGCTGCATTTGGAGTGCAACATGCATTTGGACCTACTCTTGGACCTGCACTTGGACCTGCTCTTGAAACTTCTCTTGTACCTGCACTTGAACCTACACATGGAATGCAACTTGCACTTGGTGCTGCACTTGGAGTGTAGCCTGCACTTAGACCTGCTCTTGAAACTGCTTTGGGACCTGCACATGGAGTGCAACTTACACTTGAAGTGCAACTTGCACTTGAAGTGCAACTTTCACTTGGAGTTGCACTTGGAGTACAATCTGCACTTAGACCTGTATTTACACTTGAATGACTTTCAATTGCAGCATCAATTTATGTAAAATTTGAAATTGCAGCATTTTCAGTAGTTGCAGCACTTGTTTCAGCAACAACATTTGAAGTTCCAGCACTTGTTTCAGCAGTAACATTTTTCTACAGACACATATTAAAATCAAAAGTATAACAAGTGTAAAATCCAGTAACAAAGAGACAATAAAGCACAACTTACCAGAGTTGGACAACCTTTCTTGTTATATCCAAAAGTCTTATACATAGAACATTTCATTTTTCTTCCGTTCCTTGTAGCTAGAGCCGTCAATATGGTCTAGGCCAGTTGGGTCGATCTGGCCTAACCTTGGATTTAATAGGGTTGAACTAATATTTTTGCAGCCCATTTAAGAAAAGAGCTTTTTAGTCCGGCCTGACTAATTCTGCTGATTAAAATTTAAAATTAAGAGAGTCCAAATTCAAAACAATTAGATTAATATTTTTATTTAGAAATTTATACTTTTATTTGGAAAAAAAACTTGATAAATATTATAAAGATAATATTATTTGTCGATTTGATTAATAAGTAGTAACATTTATATCATGTAATATTATTTTGTCGATGTTTATGATAATATTTTTAAATAATAATTTATAATTTAATTTAATAATTATAAAAAAATGTATGATTTTTTTAAAAATGGGTTGGCCCGGCAAGCCTGTAAGTCATGTATTTGTTGATTGGGCCGATCATTTTCTGACGCACACAAAAAATAGGCTAGCCCGACCTGACCCGTAAAATGTTAAAGCCTGTATGGGTTAGCCCGGATGAGATGGCTAGCCCATATTAACAGCTCTACTTGTAGCCTTTTCAAACTTCTTCTTAACTGGCTCATCACTTTCTTTTCTCCTGCTTTTTCTGGTCTTCCTGGCATGGCTGTAATTTCAGGTGGTTCATTGGCTGGTCTATCACTTTTTGGCCAGATCTTCATGTTTGTCATAAGTTGAATAAACCTATTATATACTTTAGATATGTTTCTTTCTTATATCAGTGATCAACAAATGACTCAACAATCCGATCCTTAAAATGAATTGATGTAAGTGCATGGCCATAAGGAATTTCCTTTAATTGCCATGACCTACAATTACACACCTTCTTTTTTAGGTCATACAACATGTTTATTTGGTGGATCATGAATTTCAAAGCGAAGATCACCATTAAACTTTATCCCACAATTATCTGCAATTTCAACATTTTTTCTAAGAATATCCATAGCCATTAGTGATAGATCAGTAATCCATTTTTCTGAAAATTTTCTTACTTGATTCATTTTTTTTCATAACTTTGACTCTTATTTCCTCTAGCATAGTGATTAGTGATTTGAACCCAACACCTAAAATTCAACTTTCAAAAGTCTCACACGTTTTTCTCAACCACATCACACATTCTGTGTTCTTTAAAATATGTCCTACGCCATGCTTTCTTGTTATACTTTAACAGAGCTTCTATCATGCATTTTCCTCACTCACTTAAGTCATCAAGTTTGAACTGTAAAAGTACCTCAAATGGTGCCCTGACAACCTGCCAGAATTTTCTTCTCCTTTCTTCACCCTTCCAGTCTTTCTTCCAGTTTGGCATATGTGCCTAGCACATCATCTAATTTCAACATTTGACAATATATCAATAAATTCAAGATAAAGACTCTAAAAAAAAGAACATTTGACATACAACAATGTTTAATATGAATTACTCCAAAAATAAAAGAATAAATTTAACAAATAATATAGTAATACCTTCTGCATATCAGACATCACTTTTAGTCATTCATCTTCTGTAAGCTTCAAATCATGTCTAATGCACTTGAGAAATCAAGACCATGTCTCCTTGGTTTCTTTTTCAACTACTACCTATGCTATAGGGTACATCTGATTATTTTCATATTTGAAAATGCAAGTTAACAGTTCACCTTTACATACACCATTAAGAAATGCACCATCTAAACCAATAATCCTTTTATACCCTTCTTTCCATCCACTTTTTAAGAAACTAAGACAAATATTGATGCTCATAAACACCTCTTTTTCTGGAATTGTCTTTTTGGATGTCCTAATAGATATAATATGTCCAGGATTTGTGGTCTTTAATTGTCAGCATAATCATACAACCTAGCAAAATCCTCTACGAAATTTTCTATATGTTCATTCATAACTCTCAGTTTTGCCTTTATACAACTTGTCTTACTACATACAAACCATACTCCTTTTGTATCAAAGACTGAATCTGATATAGTTTGATGACAGACTCACTCATAATCTCCCTTTGTAATGTTTACTAATCCAAATGAGGGTACACAAATTATTTCTTGTGTTTTTAAAACATTTGTGGACTGGAAAATATGTTTTAACATTGAAGTTTTCAGTGTTACCATCAATACTTCCAAGAATATTTCAAGGACAACCCTTTTTACAATGTGCTCTTATCCTTTCCTTCTCATTAGGTTTCAACTTAATATTAACACCCTTCTGAATAGAATAAGTTTGTATTGCCTCCCTAAACTCAATGTTATTCAAAAATACCATATACAATTGAAAAAAAAACCTTTTTAGCAGTTGGATAAAAGTAGACCTCTGTACTTTCCTTCCTAGGTGCTGGTCTATCACTTCATCATCCTAAACAAGATCTTCTCATCTTAACGAATGTCACTACCAGGATTCGATCTATCAAAAGAAGGGTCATCACCACCAAAATTTCCTTCAAATTTCCCCTTCTCATTTTATAAATGTGTTCAAAATCAGCATTTATACCTACAGGGGCCAGATGGTATCTCATCTAAATTTGCTCTATCAGCCTCCTTTTTAACTTGTTCTTAAATGTTAGAATGCCTAACTTGAAGAAACTCCTCATCCAAATCACTTAAATCATCAATATTTTCATCAACATCATAAAGTGAATCAGAATCAGAATGTCAACTCTAAAGGCAGGGGCTTGTTCTTCAATTAAAGGGGTTTGCTCTTCAACTAAAGGGGACTGATTTTGGTTTAAATTTCTATTTTCATTTTCATCAAATAGTTAAGATGAAGACACATCAACCCTATTTATTTTTGGAAGGATGACATATCAACCCTATTTTTATGTGGGGATGGCACATCAGCATTATCTCTTTGGGGAAATGAGGACACATCAACATTAGTGCTAGGCAATACAAGTATCTCCTCAACAACTACAGGTATACTAAAGGTATACTAATGGGATGTACAACATATACATCAACAAAATCAGCACCCTTCAAGCCATTAAGAAAGTTTAAAACATCATCATTATTATTTAACATGTAAAAAATATCTTTCTTGTTGACTCTACATCCAAATGTCTCAACATTTTCAACACCCAATTCCAATGCTATTTTATGAAACAATATTCGACTCATCTACATCTATATTAATCTTTTCAACACTAATTATTTCATTGACATACCTTAAAGTAGGATCGATATAATACAATTCCTATAGTGAGATGAAGTGTCACTATAGTTAAAGCCAAGTCAAAAGAAAAATAACTACAGTTAAAACTTAAAAGCATAAACTTACCATGACAAAAACAACTACATTTATAGAAAAAAAAAGCATAAACTTACTATGAAAAACAATAAACTCACCATGACTGTAACACAAAAAATCCTAATTTTTTTTAAAGAAATTACTAGTAACAGTTAAAATCATTAACTTACCATAACTGTGATTATTGTAGCAATTGACCAGAAATAGAATATTAACTTTAGTCGAAATTGAAATTTTACGAAAAAAACCTAGAATCTACTCGAATTCACACAATATGTCATTGAAGTCACTCAAAGTCATTAATCAACTAAGAAAATATATTTCACTAACATTACACCCAAAACAAAGTAAAATCCCCAAAAAATAATTCAGAAAATCGAATGACAATCGGTCCTATAATCAAGCAAATGCGCACAAGAAAATAAAAAAAATTGAAAACTAACACAAAAGGCAAGAACTTAAACCGATAATTGGAGTGGAACTGATCTTCAACTGAGCAAAGCCATGAAATATCACAAACAATTCTTAATGGAGAAATCACAGAGTGGAGAAGAGGAGAAGTGGAAAAGTCGCAAAGATTTTAAAATTTTCACCGAGGTTGGACTATTCTTAGTTGACGGATTTACCAGGTGAATTTCAATATCATACGTGAATTATTGTTTTTTCTTTCTGGACAACATGTACGTGGTTTGTGCAACATGCACCATGCCACAACAAAAAAAGTGTTTAAAATGTTGGGTTTGGATGGGATCAGGGATCCAGATGACAAAAGGGTAAGTAAAGAGTGTCCAAAATACAATCCTATACAAGTACAAGGGTCCACCAGACCATTTTGCCGTTTAATTTTGAAAACTAACATTTCATAAAAAGTTGTGACTTTTTAATGAAAAGTTTGCAACTTTTATGAAGAGTTGTGACTTTTATGAAGAGTTGCGACTTTTATTAAAAATTTTGACTTTTATAAACATTTGTTCGCACTACCCATTGTTGTCTATGAATAAAGGAATTTTCTCTCATTTAAAAACAACGAAAATTTTGAATTTCTTCTGCAGTTAAATATTCGCGTACTTTGCTCTTGTTGGGTGGGTCACTGCACCATTATTTTTGTATCAATACGTTGGTGACCAGGATCGTTCCATCCTTAGAGGATCTATTCATTTAAATCTTGGGTACTAGAGGAAAATAATTTTCTTAATTAAGGGGACAATGTGCATTCAGTGAGCTCGATTTTTTCCTTTCTGTTTTATTTTATTGTTATAGATCATGGTATAATTTTTTGCAGTCATTAATTTATTCTTATGATATTAACTATTATTTTTGAGTACATGTATTAAATTTTGTTGTTTATGTTTTTGTAAAGTTATTATATAAATATTTGTTAATATAGATTAAATAACACACGTTAATTGAGTATTATGCAAGTTTTCTCTACTAAAATTGTTGAAGGTACAAAAAAAAATTCCTTAAAGATCTATACTACCATCTCTTAAAGACAAAATTCAAATTTTGTACGACATTGCAAGGACATAAAGACCTTAAGAGTTTATTTTACCTTGATTTGCGAAGTGAACCACGAAAAAAAGAAGACAAGTATTAATAAACTTTTGACATGGGTTCAAGGATGTATTAGATGACCTATAGATGAATATGAATAGACTGAAGCCTTTTTTAATCCCAAAGACATAGATAACTATACAATAAATTAATTGTTCATATTGAATATGAAGTATGGACAAATTCTCAAATTTATTGCAAGTTATAAATACTTTTATTGAAGTAATAAATGTATTTCTTGACAATGCGAATGAAATAGAAGTGTAATTTCAAATTGAACTACATCACTTTAGTATGCTGATTCTTAAAAAACACCTAAACAAACTGAATAGTTTTTTGTAATATTTTTTTTCACATATATATTATAAGTCGAATTGTTGTCCAACATGATACATTCTCCTATTATTTTTCATTTTAAAATTTTCTTATGATTTTTAATGGGGAACTTTAAAATGGTATATGTATAGTAAAAGGTAGGATTGAATTTTGTACATGTTAAAATTAAAATATTTGTTAACTTTTTCTAGCCTTTGAAAATATATTTATCCCTTCACCAACAATTATTTTTTCATTAGAAAATTTAATATCGCGGATTAATGTTCATTTGATTCCCCAAATATATCAAATAGTAATGCTTTCTGGAAGCAAAAGGATAAATGATAAAATCAAGTTAAAGATGATTGATTGAAGGATACGTGATAAGATGTCTAATAAATGAATAAAGTATAAGTTACAGATACTTATAACAATAACTTTGCAGAAACATAAACAACAAAATTTAAAACATATTCTCAAAAACAACAACTAATATCATAAGTATAAATTAATGACGGTAAAAAAAATATCAGAATCTATAACAATAGAATGAAACACAATGAAAAAATGCACATTATCACCTTAAGAAAATTATTTCCCTCTAATACTCAAGGTTTAAAGGAATAGATCCTCTCAGAATGAAAATGATTCTGGGCACCAATGTATTGATACAAAAACAATGGTGTCTGTGAACCACATAGGTGGGCCTATGATTCTCTTTTTTATATAGGACAACTTTCACATATAGCCACTCAAAAATAGGCTAATTACTCTTCATAGCTATAGTTTGATAATTACAGTTTGTAGCTACGTGTTATAGGGAGGAGAGAGACGAGCGAGACTAGGAGAGAGAGAGGAAAGAGAGAGTGGTGAATTATATAAGTATATCGGTTAGATAATTGTATATTATACATATGAATTTATATATATGACAAGCGATATTGAGAGAGAGAGGAGAGAGGCGAGCGAGATTGGGAGAAGGAGGAGATAGGCGAGCGAGAGAGTTGAATAGAGCTAAAAATATAATAAAAGTTTTATTTGAAGAATGAATAAATAGAATTTTGGGTTTCTTTTGCTAAAATCATCCCTGAGGTATGATTTAAACCTAAAGTACATCCTTGTATTATATAAATGAATAAAAATCATCCTTGCACTATTCAAAAAAATTACAAATTTCACCTTTTTGCCTAATTTTTTAAAGAAACTCACACCACTAAAAAAAAGTGTCAAGTTAAATGAAAAATGTAGGCATGATTAAGCTAGTCAAATAATTTTTTTTAATTCTTAGAAATTGAGGGTTCAAATCATATCGAGACAAAATATATTCAAATTCTAAATATTCTTTGTAAAAAGTATAGCCAAATACAAACTCTAACTTCAAAATTTTTAAATAAAGTAATTATTTTTTTTTGTTTTCATAAAAAAATGCTAAGTAGTTTTACTAAATTTCTAACATTTATGTACATTATATGAAATATGAATCGCATTGTATATAACGTACATACGTACTAAATATTTTATTCAAAAAAACACTAATTAATTGGGTGTAATATTTTAAAAATGAAACTTTTACATAATCTTTCTAACTAACGAACCTAATATTGTATAAATATTTCAAGACTTATGTGTTGTTGCAAGTCCATTTATTTGATAATGCAATAAACATTTAAACTAACAACACACAAAAATTAAATTCTGGGAATGAAAGATTCATTTTCTATCCATATCTAATTAATTTTAGACAACATTGGTCTTCTTATCGTGGCTAGGGCATGACCAAATTAAAAAAAAAGAAGATATTTTATTACTGGTTCAATCAGTTTCTTAATAAAAATAGAGTAAAAGATGATTCTTGTTATTATTTGGATACTATAAGGATGTTTTTTGCCCACTTTAATAATAAAGGAAGTACAGTAGATCCGAGTCATATTTGAAGGAGGTTTTTTGCCAAAAATTCCTAAAGCTTTCAAAAACATATAAAAAAATTAAATACTCTATATTTTTGTAATCAAATAACTTATTCTAAAATCTATATCATCTATATTAATTTGTCTATAACAAATTAAATAACTAATTTCATTACAACTAATCACATTCAATAATTAATTTCATCATAACTAATCAAAAGACGGAATGATTTAATAGATCCTTTTACTTGTATGAGTTTGTATTATGGACCATTCTACTTGATCATTTGTCAATTGAACCCTTGAACTCAGTGAAACTAAGTATTTTAAACCCCTTTTGCTGTGTGAGCTTCAAACACTTGACAAAAATGACATATCATCGTCCACATCACATTTTAAATGACACTTCATTTATTATGATTTTTCTTTAAAAAAATCTGATTTTTCTTTCTTTTTTCACTCCATTCTTCTTTTATCCCTTCACCTCTCTCTATTTTTTTACATTAGAGATACCACCACAACCTTCCATTCTCACTAGTATCATTATATTCCTAAATAACTAACAATTATCCTTCTTTTTCAAAATTTCTTTCATTCACAATTTTTAATTGTATTTCTTTTACCAACATTCACATCTACAACTTGAACCACCATAAATCTCTTTTCTCCATTGATGTTAATAAATAGCCATTAAAATACATCAATATACTCTAATATTGGTTTAAGTCATCTGTAGCCCCTTAAAGTTGTCCGCATAATTCATTTAGACACATCAACTAGGGCTATTACCTATTGAACACCTATACCCCTTAAAATTGATACCTATTTGACATTTTTTGACAATCAACCAAATATATGAGATGTGTGTAGTGCACTCGCTATGTCATGGCAGTGACATGACAAATTGGTGAATTAAATGATGACATGTGGCATTTAAATCCAAAAATTTATTTAAAAAATGATATTCTAAAATACAACTATTTTGGTCTATTTACTAACTAAAAAAATTGAAAAGAATTTTTTGGAAAAACTACCCACCAATAAAATGATGACACATGGATTGAGTTAAATTTTTTAAAAGGCTCTATTTAAATAATTCAAAAATAATTTTATAAATATAAAACTTATTTTGTTTTTATTCTTTTATTTAACCCCCGCCCGACCCATTGTCTTCACCGCCACCGACGACAATTACGACGCCAGCAAATCATCGCCTTGCCTCTTCCTTCTGTTTCATTCAATTTTATCTCTTTCACTGACATAACCAGTGGATTATCTTCGTGACTTTGGTCGTGAAATAATTATAATTATAACATTTTCTGGTAACAAATAATTCGTCGAATCAATATTTGAGACGTAGATCTAAAAAAAAGTAAAAAAGCAAGAGAAGAACCATAAATTGTGAGAGAAAGAGAGAGGTGCAGGGCATGAGGTGGGTTGTGCATAGTTGCAGGTAAGGGAAATATAGGGGTGGGTTGTGCATAGTTGCAGAGGAAGAAGACAACTCTGGGAAGAAGGCAACTCTTTTTTTTTTTGTTGATTATTTCCTTTTTAAAAAATATTAATTTAGGTGTAAAAGTTAGAGAAAAAAAAAGAAAAAAAATATTTAGGTACCTTTAGGCGCTTAAAGAGAGTAAACCACACGTTTTTTAACATGTCAGCATTTTGTGTTCAATGGGCATGACTTTTGAACCATTGAGGTGTTCAATAGGAACATCGTATAGTTGAGGTGTCTAAGTGAAATATGCGGACAATTTTGAGGGGCTGCATATGACTTAGGCCCTCTAATATTATTTGTACACAATTTTACATAATAAATTCACCTAATTTTACAAAGACATTCAACTTTTCATCTTTCAAGATTGTTGAATCTTTATTATTTTATGGGTTATAAATTATCCCGAAAATAAAAAGAAAATATAGATCTATAACAAAAATGTAATTTCATTTCTATTCTCGAAAGGAAGAAAATGTGAAAAGACGAAGAAGAGAGAAACAAGAAATTGAAAAGGACCAGAAATGAGATAAAGAAAAGAAAAAAAATGGGGATGAGTCATGGGTGGGGTGGGAAATTAAAGAAGAAAGAACTGGGGAAAAAAAGAGAAGAAGTTAATTTTATTATTTTTTATCTTTTTTTTTTTTAAAAAGTATTTTTTGTCTAAAATTTAATGTTTTACACGCCTCTATATATGATATCACGCATTTGTGCCAACTCAATAATTAAATTGCCACATAACTTAGTCAACGATCAAAAGGACATAAAAGATAGAACTTTATTGAATTTATGGATTCAATTGACAAATAATCAAAAAAGATTGAAATTATGCATACAAGTAGCAGGGTGTATTAGACCATTTCGAGGATGTATCAGACCATTTCACTCTAATTAAAATAGAAGATAACATAAGGCAGGTTGAAACCAAATCAATACCGAATATTTTATAGAAATAGAGAGAATAGCATAGCCACAAGTCAGCTACCGTCACGCAGTCCCTTGTCTGTCTAGATGCACTGAATACTGATTGTCCATCATCATTTATACCTTCTCCAACTTTCCTTCTCTTCTGCAAATTTGATATTACAACATGAGCTGGTGGTGGGCTGGAGCTATTGGTGCTGCTAAGGTAATTAATTCATCTCTCTCTTTTCAATCGGAATGAATACCGAAAAGTATTTCTTGTTTGTAGTGTAAATCTAATCTAATCTAATTCAACAGAAAAAATTCGAAGATGATGAAGCACCACCAAAGTATGAAAGTGTTGCTCTAATTATAGGAGTCACCGGCATCGTTGGTAATAGCCTCGCCGAGATCCTCCCTCTCGCTGACACTCCCGGTGGTCCATGGAAGGTCTACGGCATTGCACGACGGGCTAGGCCATCGTGGAACGCCGATCATCCTATTGAGTATGTCCAATGCGACATATCAAATCCTGAGGATACCCAATCTAAACTATCTGTTCTCACTGATGTAACCCATGTTTTCTATGTGACTTGGGCTAATAGATCTACAGAGGTTGAAAATTGTGAAATCAATGGAAAAATGTTCAGGAATGTTCTTAATGTTATTATCCCTAATTGTCCTAACTTGCGGCATATCTGTTTGCAAACGGGTCGAAAACATTATTTGGGTCCGTTTGAATTGTATGGAAAAGTAAGCCATGATCCTCCATTTCATGAGGATTTACCCAGATTAGATGCGCCCAATTTCTATTATGTTCTTGAGGATATTTTGTTTAAGGAGGTGGAGAAGAAGGAAGGGTTGACGTGGTCAGTTCATCGGCCGGGGACGATATTTGGGTTTTCTGCTTATAGTTTGATGAATATTGTTGGAACACTTTGTGTTTATGCAGCTATATGTAAACATGAAAGGTTGCCATTGAAGTTTCCTGGTGTTAAAGGAGCGTGGGATGGATACTCGGATTGCTCTGATGCGGATTTGATTGCTGAGCATCAGATATGGGCTGCAGTGGATCCTTATGCCAAGAATGAGGCGTTTAATGTGAGCAATGGGGATGTTTTCAAGTGGAAGCATTTCTGGAAGGTTTTGGCTGAGCAATTTGGACTGGAAGCTGTGGAGTTTGATGAAGGGAAGAGATGCACATTGGTAGAGATGATGAAAGACAAAGGCGCGGTTTGGGATGAGATTGTGAAGGAGAATGGATTGGTGCCTACTAAATTGGAGGAGGTTGGAGTTTGGTGGTTTGTTGATCTTATCCTTTCTGGAGATTGCGCTTTGGATACTATGAACAAGAGCAAGGAGCACGGTTTCTTGGGATTCCGGAACTCACAAAAAGCCTTCATTTCCTGGATTGATAAGGTGAAAGCTTACAAAGTTGTTCCTTAATTTTGATATTCGTTTTTATTTTTACTGTGTGATAAAATGCTTGAGTTTGTTTCCTGTCTATCTATCGATTATGTTGTTTAATAAGAAGTAATAATAGCAAAATGAAGCTATTTCTAGCTTGAAACAATGTACACTTTTGACTTCTTTGTTGTTGTGCTGTAATTATCCATTTGTTATTGGTACCACTATAAATTTCTTGTTTCATCATTCTGTATATGTTGCTTGCCTTGATGAATGGAAAGTGCTTATGATTTTGATCAGATCTGCTTAGTATCTTTCTGATAAAGAATTAATACTGTGTGTTGCGCCACCACTTTTATGTAGTTGTCACAAGTGAGAAATGTGCTACTTTTTTTATATGCCTATCCTTCGTTGAAAATAGAAAGTTAGCTAATATCTAACAAGAATTCAAGGGAAAGTAGGGTTACCTCTCTTGTGTGATTTGCAAGCTATTGCAAAGCAGTGGTTGCGGGTTTCCTTGTCATAAAAAATAATGCAAGGGAAAGCAGAAGATAATGAAAATTAGCAATATGGAAGTGCCTTGTTTGCTTTGGGTAGTCCCACCGTTGAATGTGAATTGCTAAATCTAGAAGACCTTATAGATGTTGCTACATTTCCTATGAAAGTCAGAATACTAGGTTGAATGACTATTCATTTTTAAAGTTCTCTTATACAAAGAGATTTCAGGAGTTTGTTACTTGTACATCATAAGGAGAGTAGGTAGTCAATCACATCGCCAATTAGCCCATAGCAATCCAAGTACAAATAGGATCTGATTTGGTAAATTCTAGTTGCACATTCAAGAAGAGTGTAAGGAAAATGACTTCAACCGTACCAAACGGATAGATTCTTGATTCTAGACACCTGTGAAAAGGATTTGGTAGGTATGTTCGACATCATATACATTATTATTATTATTATCATTATCATCATTATTTTTGACAGGTTAACTAGTTAGTCAAAGTACTTGATTCACCAAGATTTATTCAGCACCATCCTATTCAATTTCTGGTGTTTATGATAGATGTTCGTGACCCGTTTTCTTCACAAATGCTTTTGGGAGGCATCATATTTTTTTGATCCATCCTATGTCAACTCTGTTTGTAGTTCATTGCTTTCTGTATATCTTGAATATTGATCTTAAACTTTGTAGCAAAAACAATCCAATGAATAGAGCTCATAGTGATTGCCTCAACTTCCTGTTCCTTAGTATAAATTGAGGTTATTGGTTTTCTCACAAATTAGTGTTAGATAAGGTACTCGAGAGTTATCTGATTATGTCATTCAGAGGAGCAAATCAACACGTTCAAGCCCATTCAACAAGTAGTGGTTGGGGAAATTTCTTACATAAACAAAAATAGGATCATATTATCTATAGTAGCGGTGTAGTGTACTTAGACTTTATTCCTATGTTGTGAAAATAGAGAGGTGATTTCTGAAAGACTCTTAGTTCAAGTAAATTATTTCTAAGAAGGTATGAAAAAGGAATACAGTAGGAAGAGAAGAACGTTAGCCATCCGTGTCTTAAAAAGGTACAGAAGCAAGCGTAAACTCCTTAGTTTTTAATAATTATAAATTAATTTAATAAAAAAATTTAAATTGAAAGACAAAGTCACATAAAACAATATTAAAAAGAAAATATAAATAAAGTGAAAATGTATGTAGAACTACTTCATCTTAAAATGTTAACTAAAATCAGTAATTGACTAAATGAGATAATCAGAATGCTCATCTAAAAAACTAATGAAGCTTTATTAGAAATTGAGTAGAAATTTAATAATTAACTTGAACAATAAAAGACAAGTGAAGAACAAACTTACAATCAGATACATCAATCTATAGCAAATGATAAAGAACATCGCATTTTTGCTTTAGATTGCACAAGGACCATTTTGCCTTTTTATCCTGTGTAAGATGAAGAGAGAGAACAAAAATCAGGGCTAAGAACAAAAAAAATATTTAGACTTTTAAGTTTTTTGATTTCTTAAAATTTAATAACAAATTGAATTTGGATACATCAATGAACGTTCTGATTCTCAATTTATCAAAATACTTCAATTGGTACACGCAAGAAATAGGCTAATTCAACAGCCTTTTGTTCAATTTCTCGTGGAGTCAAATTCTCATCAGTACGGGTCAAGGGAATGGACCCATGGCCTCGGATGTCCATATAAAGAACACAACGAGCATATNGGATAACTCTTTTTTTGACCTATATTCCTGATTACGAATCAAGAAACCTTTATCACCAAGAGTGAGTTCTTCCTTTCGTGAAATTAGTAAAATAAAACGAATTTGGTCTTGTCTTAGGTATATAATTTGAAATTTCAATAGAGATAATAGAGTTTTGTATCTTTCTCTATCTACCGAAAAACCATTTTAGCTAAAAATCCATGTTGGGTCGGATTCGAACGAATCCGTCGATAATCTGTAAAAAACTCTTTATCTATTTTTAGAAAAGTAGAAGACAAGAACAAAAGACAAAGAAATGAAGAAAAATAATAAAGTTTATTATCATACATATCTTTCTCATGGAGGAGATGAATAAGTCCATTTATTTAGTTCTACAGTTCTACATTCTTTGCACTTATTCTTATTATACGTACTCAGTTAGATTTAGATATATCGATACTTCGATCTATACTAAGAATTTCAAATTCTTCAAATTCTATTAATAATAAATATTATCTAATATCTAATTAGAATTCAAATTCTTAATTTAATTATAATTATTACAAGATATCTTTATTTATATAATAACATAATAACAGATACAAATAGTAAATCGAGGTACCCCTTCTATGACAAATTTGAACCTTCCATCTATTTTTGTGCCGTTAGTAGGCCTAGTCTTTCCGGCAATTGCAATGGCTTCTTTATTTCTTCATGTTCAAAAAAACAAGATTGTTTAGATCCGTTGGGACCCAATCTCATCCATTTTTTTTTTGAAAACGTGGACTTGTATCATAACACGGATATCTATTTATTGGAGTATAGTATAACATGTGATTTCCACCGAACATAAAGGAAAAAACTCTTATGCCCGCAGAAACATGATATATGGATATATCAATTCTAGCAATTTTCAAATAGATCAGGATCTCTGGATGGCTGAAATGTAGTCGGTGAATCTATATGTATATCGATATGTATAGTGGGATCGTATTAAATAAAGAGTATGTTATTATTTTAGATTTAACCAATTTGATGAATTACTCCTAAAGGTTGACATCAAACTAGTGCTAGTTCACCTCAAACTAGTGCTAGTTGATGAGAGTTACTTCGGAAACAAAAAAGTAAAGTCAAATTTTTCTGGGGTATTATCTCAATTCCAATAAAATGCAATCGAGTAAAGTATGACTTGGCGATCAGACGATATATGGATAGAACTTATAACGGGGTCTCGAAAAATAAGTAATTTCTGCTGGGCCTTGATCCTTTTTTTAGGTTCATTAGGCTTCTTATTAGTTGGAACTTCCAGTTATCTTGGTAGAAATTTGCTATCTTTTTTTCCGCCTCAGCAAATCATTTTTTTTCCACAAGGAATCGTGATGTCTTTCTACGGAATTGCGGGTCTCTTTATTAGCTCTTATTTGTGGTGCACAATTTCCTGGAATGTAGGTAGTGGTTATGATCGATTCGATAGAAAGGAGGGAATAGTCTGTATCTTTCGTTGGGGATTTCCGGGAAAAAATCGTCGCATATTCCTCCGATTCCTTATAAAAGATATTCAGTCCGTTAGAATAGAAGTTAAAGAGGGTATTTATGCTCGTCGTGTTCTTTATATGGACATCCGAGGCCAGGGGTCCATTCCCTTGACCCGTACTGATGAGAATTTGACTCCACGAGAAATTGAACAAAAGGCTGCTGAATTAGCCTATTTCTTGCGTGTACCAATTGAAGTATTTTGATAAATTGAGAATCAGAACGTTCATTCAATTAAAGAAAACGTATATGAAAGAACCATAAAACGAAACTCTTTTTATGGTCTTTATGTGCACGCAATTCAATAACAAATAACAAATCGAAATAATAGATTCATCTCAGACGGCAAACCATTTCGAAAGCAAGAATTTTTTTTAGTTCAATATTTGTTGGAATTGACACTTTAGATCCAGATAGATCGTATCTTGTAAATTTTAAATTCTTTCTTTTGTATTCTTTAATGACCAACAATTGGATTTCTTAATTAAATACTGAGAACTAGCCAATTTATCCTTTGCCAGTCATTTTTTTTTTTATCATCCTAATATCTTTCCCTCAATTATTCTATTCCTGACTATGGGTAATCAATGAAATTTTTTCGAAATATTGGATATTTTGATAGCAAAGGAGTTCTTTCGTCTCAAAATCTGAATAATATTCATTACTTAAAGTGGTTCTTTCGATCATTCATCGAAAGGATACACTTTATTTTTAATTTGACCAATTGAGATATCAGGAAACAATATTCTCAATTTCTTCATTCGAAGTGAATTCTTAGCCTATTTCTGTATTCTTTCTAGATTCAAAGACTAACCACAAAATCACAAAGAAAATAGATTCATAAGTTCGATACCTTGTATAAAACTCATGTGTGTAAGAAATATTCGATCGCATAGAGTGTACGAATGGGTTGATTAACAATTTACAGACGAAAAAATGGCAAAAAAGAAAGCATTCACTCCTCTTTTCTATCTTGCATCTATAGTATTTTTGCCCTGGTGGATTTCTTTCTCAGTTAATAAATGGCTGGAATCTTGGGTTACTAATTGGTGGAATACTGGGCAATCCCAAATTGTCTTGAATAATATTCAAGAAAAGAGTCTTCTAGAAAAATTCAGAGAATTAGAGGAACTCCTCTTCTTGGACGAAATGATCAAGGAATACTCGGAAACACATCTCGAAGAGTTTGGGATAGGAATCCATAAAGAAACGATCCAATTAATCACGATACAAAATGAGAATCGTATGGATACGATTTTGCACTTCTCAACAAATATAATCTGGTTTGGTATTCTAAGCGGGTATTCAATTTTGGGTAAGGAAAAACTTGTTATTCTTAACTCTTGGGCTCAGGAATTCCTATATAACTTAAGTGACACAGCAAAAGCTTTGTGTATTCTTCTAGTAAGTGAGTTTTTTCTCGGATATCATTCACCCCCAGGTTGGGAATTCGTTATACGCTCTATCTATAACGAGGTTGGAGTTGTTGCGAATGAGCAAACTATAACTATTCTTGTTTGCATCCTTCCAGTAATTTTCGATACATGTTTTAAATATTGGCTTTTCCGTTATTTAACTAGTCTGTCTCCGTCAATTTTACTGCTTTATGATTCAATAACTGAATGATAAAGGATCCATTGATATTAATCTAATCCAATTAGAATGCTTGGTACTTTGTAGTTGTACATAAGCAAAGTATTGAAAATCATATTTACTCTTCCTATTTCTAACCATCGGGAAGATTCATCCTAGATTATTCCAGCAAATAGCAGAATCGTGGCTAGGGAACTATACTAGCGACCTACCCAATTTATTGTAGAAATTTTCGCGATCAATGATTGGACCATGCAAACTAGAAATGCTTTTTCTTGGCTAAAGAAACAGATTACTCGATCTATTTCCGTATCGCTCATGATATATATCTTAACTCGGACGTCCATTTCAAGTGCATATCCCATTTTTGCACAGCAGGGTTATGAAAATCCACGAGAAGCGACTGGGCGTATTGTATGTGCCAATTGCCATTTAGCTAATAAGCCCGTGGAAATTGAGGTTCCACAAGCGGTACTTCCTGATACTGTATTTGAAGTAGTTGTTCGAATTTCTTATGATATGCAACTGAAACAGGTTCTTGCTAATGGTAAAAAAGAAGGGTTGAACGTCGGAGCTGTTCTTATTTTACCGGAGGGGTTTGAATTAGCTCCTCTCGATCGTATTTCTCCTGAGATGAAAGAAAAGATTGGCAATTTGTCTTTTCAGAGCTATCGCCCCAATAAAACAAATATTCTTGTGGTAGGCGCTGTCCCTGGTAAAAAATATAGTGAAATAACCTTCCCTATTCTTTCCCCGGACCCTGCTACTAAGAAGGATGTTCACTTCTTAAAATATCCTATATATGTAGGCGGGAACAGGGGAAGGGGTCAGATTTATCCCGACGGCAACAAGAGTAACAATACAGTTTATAATGCTACAGCAGCAGGTATAGTAAGCAAAATCATACGAAAAGAAAAATGGGGGGGGGGGTATGAGATAACCATAACGGATGCGTCGGAGGGACGTCAAGTGGTTGATATTATCCCTCCCGGACCAGAAATTCTTGTTTCGGAGGGCGAAGAACAAAAAAAATATGTAGACTTTTAAGTTTTTTGATTTCTTAAAATTTAATAACAAATTGAATTTGGATACATCAAATTAGTGATGGATTTTACAACATAACTTACTTAAGCACTTTCCTACATAGACATTTAGATACCTCTCTTAACAAGTTTCAAGTGAATTTAATTTCATCCTAACACTACAATAGTTGCCTCACACTAGGAAGTGCATTACACACACTCCTCTTTAGCGCCACATCAACGCCACAGATGATATTATATTTAATTTTTTTTGTTTATTATTGAAAGACATATTTTTGCTCCACAAATGAGAACATCAAATAACGAATCACTCAAAATTCAAGAAATTTGTATTAAAATATTTTTTAGTTTTACGGTAAGCACAAACCTTGCTGATGAAATGTGTGGAGCTTGAGGATATAACTGTTATTAAAAGAAATTATTTTCAATTTTTGATTGTCACGGTTAAAAAAAATTAGCTTTGATTTTAATATTTACTGCATTGCTGAAGAAATTAACTTCAATTTGAGAACAATAATATGATAAAATTTGATCATTTCGATGTATCTTCTGTTTATATATATAAAAAAATAATAATTAAAGAAAAACAAGAGATGAAGATGATGGTGTAGAAAAGGGGGAGGGGTGGTAGGAGAAAGAAATAACATTAGGGTGGGGACTTTGGAGAAGGAGAAAAAGTGTGTGGGTGTATTGGGGAGGGGTTGGGGGAGGTTGAAGATGGAGAAACTGGGTGGGTGGGTTATTTTGAAGAAGAAAAAGAGGGGTGGAGGCTCGAAGTTTCCTCTTTGAACCCCCCTACCCCTTTTTCCCTTCTTCAAAATACCCCACTCTAATTTCTCTTTCTTCATCCCCCCCTTCCTCAATATACTTAGGCACTTTTTCTTTTTCTTCAAAACCTCCAATTTATCGTCGTTTTTCCTTCTCCTACCACCACTTTTCCATCTTTATCTGCACCTTAATCCTCATATATTTTTCTTTTAATTTTTAAAATTTTCTTATATAAACTAATGATATATAAAATCATAAAATTTATTGTTATTGTCCCTTGATTGAAGCTAATTTCTTCAACAATGACACTTAAAATTAAAAATAAAGCTATTTTTATAACAATGAGAATGAAAAATTGAAGCGTGTTCCTTTTAATAATAACATTTTCAGTTATACCCTCAAGTTCCACACCTTTCATCAATAAGGTTTTTGCCTAAACTAGAACTAAATATTTATGCAACTTTTTTTGAATTTTTGGTGATTCATTGTTTGATATTTTATAATTTTGTGGTGTAAAAAAATGCCTTTCATTAATAACAAACGGAAAATTAAAAAATAAACTCAAATATTTTTTTTATGTAGTTCTAATGTGGCATTGATGAAGCACGTATATAGTGCACTTCCCAATGTGAGACTGATTCACCAAGATTCATTCAATACACTGTCCTATTCGATATCTGGTGTTTATGATAGATCTTCGTGACCTATTTTCTTCACAAATTCTTCTAGGAGGCATCAGATTTTGATCCATCCTATGTCAACTCGGTTTGTAGTTCATTGCTTTCCCTATATATCTTGAATATTGATCTTAAACTTTGTAGCAAGAACAATCCAAGGAATAGAGCTCATAGTGATTGCCTCAACTTCCTGTCCTTTAGTATAAATAAGGTTATTGCTTTTCTCACAAATCAGTGTTAGATAAGGTCCTTGAGAGTTATCTGATTATGTCATTCTGAGGAGCAAATCAACACTTTCAAGCCCATTTAGTAAGTAGTGATTTGGGAAATTTCTTACATAAACAAAAATAGGATCATATTTATCTATAGTAGCGGTGTTGTGTACTCAGACTTTATTCCTACCTTGTGAAAATAGAGGGTGGTTTCTGATAGACTCTTTGTTCAAGTAAATTATTTCTAAGAAGGTATGAAAAAGGAATACAGTAGGAAAAAAAGAATGTTAGCCATCTGCGTTTTATTAATTAATTTAATTTAAAAAAATTAAATTTAAGATAAGATCACATAAAACAATATAGAAAAGAAGATATAAATAAAGTGAAAATGTATGTAGATTGTAGAACAACTTCATCTTAAAACGTTAATTAAAATCATTAATTGACTGAAAAGATAATCAGAATGCTCATCTAAAAAAACTAATCAAGCTTTATTAAAAATTAAGCAGAAATTTAATAATTAACTTGAAAATAAAAGACAGGTGAAGAACCAACTTACAATCAGAAACATCAAACTAGAGCAAATGATAAAACAAAGCGTTTTTGCTTTAGATTGCATAAGGACCATTTTCCCTTTTTATCCTGTGAAAGATAAAGAGAGACAACAAATATCAGGGCTAAAGAAAAAAACTCCCAAACACGATTCCCAATGTTCCTTCTCTGTCCTACTTTCTAGGAGGGAAAATTTAACTTCTCCGATAGCTTGCACCATAATCATACCTTATTTCAAGCCACCGATAATCACCTACTGTGATTATTAAGAAACACCTTAGTATCTTTTAGATAAAGGATGGAGGAAATCAGAATCTACTTCAACGCAGGATTCAAATCCTTCGATACTACTAGACGGGAGACTGATAAAGCTGAGTGGTACGAATGGGTGGAAATGAGTAGGAAGATGATACACAGATCTTCAATGAATAGGAAGGTGATGGAGTGGATATGTGTCTGCCTCAAAAAAGCATCAAAGGAAAAAAAAAGGAAACTAGGAGATGGAAGCTAGCAGAAAGCAGAACATTTGCAATAACATTTCTGTACAAAAAAAGCATAATGAACATGGGAGATTTACAAGCATTGTAACATTAAATAGAGGGGGAGATCATGCCTAATCATTCCAGAAATAACAGATAATGTTGGATGGTTGGACATTGCTTCAAAGAACATCAGGTTCATTAAATGCCACAGGAAGAAAGAGATGACACTCAACACAAGGATGATGGATGTTGATTATCCCTATGCAAGTGCTTACAAGAAACTAAATGGAAAACCAGAAGCCTACACACAGCCGAGATCAATAGAAAGAAAGGAAGCGTAGAAGTACTAGACAAAGTGGATGCATAGGAGGATGGCCTATATTAAGGAGATGTCTAGTTGGGTACTGAAGAGAGGAGTCAAAGGAAGGGACAACTTTAGCAGAAATTCGGAGATGGTCCACAACAACATGGAAGAAAGTCTTCGAATTAAATATCTATGAGTTATATGATGAGATGTTCCTCTTTGAGTTCCCAAATAGATACATGGCAGAGCAGACCATTTATGGTCAATGGAGATGAAAAAATTACAGATTTCATCTCGAATAGTGGAAGCCGACACTTGGGTATATTCCAAGAGCAACAAAGGTAGAGAAAATGTGGGTTAGAGCAGTGGGAATTCCCCAGCACCTCTAGTCCAAATAGGTTTTCAAGGAAATAGGTGAAATTTGTAGGGGATGGGTAGCTACGGAGGAGGAAACTGAGCTTAAGAATCATATGAAATGGACCAGAATCTTGGTTTCAAATGACGGCAGCAGCATCCCAAGGGAGGTGGCGATATCCTGAAATGGTTCAAATATCACTTTCCAATCTGGGCAGAATGTAAACCACGGTATGAGATCTTGCTGAAAAAACTAAATGGAGGAGATGAAATACATTGCCCAGAGAAAGGCTTAACCTAGAGGGTAAGGGAGGAAAGATTCTGTGAAGAAGTACAAAAATCCCTTCAAATCAAGGATTCTGTCAGAGCGCAGCATGTGAGAATAACTAGAAAAAGAGTATCACTAAGAGCACATAAGAGGCACATGTCTCATTTAAATGAGACCTCTGTAGTGGGCTATTCACATAAGCCCATTCTAAAAATACCATAAAACCTATTAAAGGCCCAGACTTAGCTGCAAAGGTTATTTTCAACAATCTACAAGAGGAGAAGTAGAGTCCCATAAAAGCCCACTATGCCTTTAGTTTCGTTGAAGACATAGCAACACATATTTCTAGGCATGTATCCTTTCCAGAAGTAGAACAAAGAAAGTCTTATGCAAAGATGGTGATGATGACAACTGAGTTTGAGGATTGGGATGGTTCACCGACACCAAACAAGGAGGCAGATTGGTAAAAAGTAAGAGATTGCGACAGTAGAAGTGCAGAAAGTGACAATTACATGATAATTCTCCCAATGATAACACAAATATTGTCAACTAGGAAGTAGAGGAAGTTGAGCTAATAATGATGCAACAACAATACAGTTTGCAAGGGAGAGAAATAGAAACATCGGTCTGGGTGCAACAGAGCTTGATAAAACTGGGGAAAATATTTGGGGTTGACTTTCAAGGACTCGAGGAGCAGGCCACAAAACTCTTAATGCAGATAGATGGTTGCGGGCAAGCAGAAGAATGGAACATGATATATAAATTAAAAAACAAGGATCAAGGGTGCACAAGAATGGAAAAGTTTAGTATCCTTTGATGTTAAATATAAAAACATGGGTGACAGGAACAAAGGGAGAAATACTGGCTCTAGTTCTCGATGAAGTTCAAGTTAGTGTCTTGGAATGTTAGGGGGTTGAATAACAGAGAGAAAAGCCGGCTAGTAAACAGTTTGGTTTGGGGTTGGAAGGCTGACATTATATGTCTTCAAGAGACAAATTTAGAAGGGAATGTCTCAGAAATGGAAAAATAAATTTGGGGCGGGAGATGGGTTAGACAAGCATATCTGGAAGCAAGTGGAACGAGGGGTTTATTTTATTTATGTGGGATGAGAGGGTCTAGATGGGGGAAGTCTTGGAGATAGAAATGTATTCTATGACTTGTAAGTTTGAATCCCAACTTCATACTTTTAAGTGTCACGTCACGGGAGTATATGCTCCCAATTGTTACAAAGAAAGAAGAATGGTTTAGGATGAATTGGGTTATGTGAGGGGACTGATAGAAGGTCTTTGGGCTGTTTGTGGGGACTTCAACGTCACTAGATACATCTCCGCGAAGAAGAATTGTTCAATCAGAACTAGAGGCATGAGGGAATTTTCAGACTTTATTGAATATATGAATTTAGTTGACTTGCAACTAGAGAATGCTAATTATACTTGGTTCAAAGTAGAACCACACAAAACAACTTCAAGAATTTAAATAATCCTAATTTCAGATGAGTGGGATGACAATTTCGAAAATCTGAAAAAACTTTCACTTCAAAGTGTGGCCGGAGACAGAAGGTTTTATTGATAGAGTAAAAAATTGATGATATTCTTTTAACTTCTTCAGAAGGCCTGGTTATGTCCTGGCCTGCAAGCTCAAAGCTCTGAAGCACAAACTCAAAGAATGGAGGAATGAGGAGACTGGGAACTTGGGAATACAAAGGAAGAAAGTGCTCGAATAAATGGTAGACTGGTGAAGAGATAGCTAAAAAGTCTGAATCACTTCTAAAATATGAGTTGTTGAAGAAGGATCAAATTTCATGAGAGAAAAGTCAAGAGTACTTTGGTTGAAGGAAAGTGATAATAATACCAAATTCTTTCACAAAATGGCAAATGCTCATAAAAGATACACCAATATAGACCAGCTAGTGATACATGGAGAAATTACCAAAGAACCAAGTATAATCGAAGGAGAAATTATGGGGTATTACAAAAAGGTTGTACTAAAAAATCATCCAGTGGAGACCTACCTTCCAAAACACTCAGTTTCCACTCCTAACAGAGGAAGATAAGGTGGCTCTCCAAGGTCATTTTGATGAGAGTGAAATTCTGAGGTGCCTTAAATTGTGTGCAACTGATAAAGCGCCGGGGCCAGATGGTTTGACTATGAGTTTCTTTATCAAGTGTTGGGAGGTGGTGAAACATGACATCCTGAACAGTTTCCAAAACTTTTATGATCAATGAGTGTTTAAGAAGAGTTTTAATGCAACATTCATAACACTTATTCCTAAAAAGAAGGGTGACAATGAGTTGAGGGACTTCTGACCGATAAGTCTAATTGGCAGTATTTACAAGTTTCTCTCTAATGTATTGACTGGGAGACGGAAAGGGGGTGATTGGCAAGTTGGTATATTCTCAACAATGACATTCATCAAAGAAAGACAAATTTTGGATGCAGTCTTGATTGCAAATGAAGCTGTTGATTCCTGAGTTAAGAAGAAGTCAGGCATTTTTTGTAATTTGAACATAGAGATTGCTTATGACCACATTAATTGGAGATACCTTATGAAGGTATTAGAAATGATTGTTTTGGGCAAAAGTGGTTGAAGTGGATAGAGCAATGTATTTTAATAGTCTGCTTTTCAGTTCTAGTTAGGGGTGTGTTGAAATCGAAACGATCGATAAATCGAATCGAAAAAAATGTTATTGGGTTTATAAAAAATATTTATTGGGTTATTGATTCGGTAACAATTTTTACTATTGGGTTATTGGATAAACCGGTAACCCAATAAGACGATAATAATTAATTATTTTACTCTTTCAAATTATTAAATATTAATAGATAATATATAATTAGACACTATAACAATAATAAATTATTAGTACTCTACTACTTCACAGGCCGCTTTACTAGTTTTTATTGTTTATTCAAAACCTAAAGATCAAAGTAAGGGGTTCACAATTGTAGCTATTTGATTTTAGTTTTAGTTTTAGTCTTGTTGGAGTATTTTATTTTTGTTTTAGTTTGTAATCGTAGGTTGTAACATTTGCAAGTTTGTAAAGGTCCGTAATTTGATTATCATAAAAAGTTTCATACTATATTTTGGTGGTAACATGTAATTATAGACTTTGTACTATATTTTCTCTTATTGTTGCAATTTTTCATATCTTTCTTGTTTCACTATGTCAAAGCATTTAGAGAAGTGAGAAGGCATATAATATTTTATGGATATTTTCTTATTGGGTAAACCGAAAATCGAACCAATAATGATTAAAAATCGATAAATCGATAAATAATATCTTATTGGTTTGATATTGGGTTAGCAGATTTAAAAACCAAAAGCTGATAAACCAAACCGGTAATACATAAAATCGAACTGATCGATGCACATCCCTAGTTCTTGTTAATGGTTCTCCAGTAGGATTCTTCCAATCATATTTGTCACCTTTTTTGTTTGTAATTGCTATGGAAAAACTGAATAACATGAACAAGACAACCAAATTAAGAGGTTGAATAAAGGGTTTTGAAGTGGCTAGAGAAGGGAATGACAGTCTGGAAGTGACACATCTACAATATGCATATGACACACTTATTTTTTGTGATGCTGAGGAAGATCAACTAAAGCAATTAAGACTGATTTTGGTTTTTTTTGAAGGGGTTTCTCGTCAACATATTAACTGGAGAAAGAGTTTAATGTACCCTATTAATGTAGTCAACAACATGAGCTGGTTAGCAACAATCCTTGGAGGTGAAGTTTGCACTCTGCCAACTACATACCTGGGATTACCTTTAGGAGCCAAATCTATGTTCATAGATATATAGAACAGTGTGATCGAGAAGTGTGGAAAAAAAACTAGCTATGTGAAAAACACAATACTTGTCTATGGGTAAAAAGATTGACACTAATCAATTCAGTACTTGATGCTCTTCCAACTTACCTGATGTCCCTTTTTCCTATCCCACCAAGGGTCACCAAGAGTCCGGACATTATTAGAAGAAATTTTTGTGGCAAGGCAATAAGGGAAAGAAAGGATTTCGCTTGTATAGTGGAAATCAGTGATAACTGGGAAGAAAAATGGTGGTCTGGGGACTAAGAACCTAAACTTGCAAAGTAAAACTCTTCAAATGAAATGGTTATGGAAGTATTGAAATGGTAGCCAACTATCGTGGGAAAGGGTGATTGAGGCTGAATACATACCAGAAGACAAATGGATGACCAAAGAGGTGACTACTCCTTATGGGGTCAGCCTTTGGAGGTCCATTAGGAATCTATAGGAAGAAGTGAAGAACAACTCAAAGGTGAGTTTTTTATGTGAGAAAGACCATGTTTTGGAAGGATAATTGGCACGAGAAAGGCTACTTTAAAGAGTTATTTCCTGATGTTTATAATTTAGTTACATTTCAGCAATGCTGAGTTTATAGCAGATTTAAGGACACTATAGGGGTGGAACTTTAACTTCAAAAGATAGCTAAATGATTGAGAGGTTCACAGAGTAGCTGAATTTCTTAACACAATGAAAACTTCAATGGACTTCAATTAGGGAAGGATGTTCTACGGTGGACAGGAACAATAGAAGAGCTCATACAAAATCAATAGAGCTTATAAGCTAATGGATCAGACAAACCAACAAATTACAAATTGTCCATAGAAACAAATATGGAAAAGCAGAATACCCTACAAAGTATCTTGCTTTGTCTGGTTGTTGGCCAAGGAAGAGCTCTTACTCAAGACAATGTCATGAAGAGGGATAACCTTATGCTCTAGATGCTTTCTCTATGGGAAGACTTTAGAGAATGTGAATTCTGTTTCTACTCTGCATGTACACTCAACAATTATGAAGAACTTTTTTGAGTCTCAAAGGCATCTCCTGGACTATGCCTAGGAAAGTTTCAGAGGCTTTAAAGAAGGAGACTTATCCCTCCTTCAATATGGTGGGCAATATGGAAAAAGAGGAACTCTAGGTGTTTTGAGAGCATAGAAACAGTGTGCAGATTGTGAAGCTCAACTGCATTTTGCTATTATGTGTTTGGTGGAATCAGTTATACTAAAATGATATTGTGTCTATAATTGATGTTGTAGATTCAATTTAGCCATAGAGTAGTACGAATTGGGGCTTTTGTATATATGGTTTCAGTACAACTCATGTATTATTTTGTGATATAATACAGCCTTACCAAGTTCAAAAAATTCAGGGCTAAGAACAAAAAAAAATATTCTTTTAAATTCTTTAATTTCTCAAAATTTAATAATAAGTTGAATTTTGTATATATTAAATCAGTGATGGATTTTACAACAAAACTTACTTTAGCACTTCAACTACATAGACATTTAGATACCCCTCTTAACAAGTTTCAAGTGAATTTAATTCCACCCTAACACTACAATAGGTGTCTCACACTAGGAAGTGCATCACACACATGCCTCTTTAGCGCCACATCAGTGTCACATCAACGCCACAAAATATTATATTTAATTTTTTTTTTGTTTATTATTGAAAGATATATTTTTGCTCCACAAATATAAAACATAAAATAACGGGTCACTCAAGATTCAAGAAATTTGCATTAAAATATTTTTTAGTTTTACAGTAGACACAAAACTTCCTGATGAATATGTGGATCTTGGGGATATCACTGAAGATGCCGTTATTAAGAGAAATTACTTCCAATTTTTGATAGTCATGGTCGAAAAAAATTAGCTTTGATTTTAATATTTACTGCCATTGCTGAAGAAATTAACTTCAATTTGAGAACAATAATGATAAAATTCAATAATTTTGATGTATCTTCAGTTTATATATAAAAAAACATTAAAGAAAAAAAGAGAGTAAAAGATGATGCATAAAAGGGGGAGGGGTGGTAGGAGAAAGAGAACCAACATTTTTGGACAAGGAGAAAAAGTGTGTCGGTGTGTTGGGGAGGGGCTAGGGAGGTTGAAGATAAAGAAATTTGGTGGGTGGGTTATCTTGAAGAAGGAAAAGAGGGGTGCAGGCTCGAAGTTACCTCTTTAACCCCCCCCCCCCCCCCC
>NC_028646.1:57800620-57803406 GCF_001406875.1 Solanum pennellii | reverse complement strand
CCCACTCCAACTTCTCTTTCATCACCCGCCCCTCCCTGAATACACTCGGGCACTTTTTCTTCTTCTTCAAAATTCCCAACCCAACGTCGTTTTTTCTTCTCCCACCACCCCTTCTCCCATCTTTGTCTGCACCTTCATCCTCATCTCTTTTTTTTTTCTTCTGATTTTTCATTTTTCTTATACAAATTAACGATACATAAAAATTATAAAATTTATTGTTATTGTCCCTTAATTGAAAGCTAATTTTCTTCAACAATGGCATTTAAAATTAAAACTGAAGCTATTTTTTCTAACAATAAGAATTAAAAATGAAACTTATTCCTTTTAATAATAACATTTTTAGATATATCCTCAAGTTCTACCCATTAAACTAGAACTAAAAATGTGTTGCAACTTTTTTGAATTTTGGGTGATTCATTGTTTGATATTTTATAATTTTGTGGGGGTAAAAAGATGTTTTTCAATAATAACAAGGAAAATTAAAAAATAAATTCAATTATATGTTTTATGTAGCTCAAAGGTGGCATTGATGAAGCATATATATAATGCACTTTACAATGTGACACTAATATTATAGTGTTAGGGTGAGACTAAAGTCACCTGGAAGTTGTTAATTGGGGTATTAGAATATCTGTGTAAAGTAAATTACAATGTCAATTGTCAAGTTTGAAGGTGATTTGATGTATTTTCTCTTACTTTAATGACTTGTTTATCTATCTTAATTTTCATTAAGAATGGTTTTTCGAGCTTATGCCTCAAATAGAAGATCACACAACGCCTAAGTGTATGTCCAAACTGATGGGACTTGTGTCTCACAATTCTTTTACCCCACATATTACCCAATGCGTTTTTATTATTTTCATGCTCAAAGACTTGCCCTAAAATACTTTTTAAAACACTGATAGCAACAACAAATTATATGATAAATGATGCAAGAAAAACTGCATGTAATGATAAAAATTGAAGAATAAGATAATAGAAAAGTAATGATAATAATTATCCATTTGTTATTGGCACCACTTTAAATTTCTTGCTTCATCTTTCTGTATCACATTGCTTGCCTTGATGACTGTAAAGTGCTTATGATTTTGATGAGATCTGCTTAGTATCTTCCTGATAAAGAAGTGAAACTACGTGTTGTGCCACCACTTTTACATAGTTGTAACAACAATGCAAGGGAAAGGGAAAGTAGGGTTACCTCTCTTGTGTGATTTCCGATCTATTGCACATGAGTGGGTGTGGCTGCGGGTTTCCCTTGTCATAGAAAAAATGCTAAGGGAAAGTCGATCCATCCTATCTCAATTCTGTTTGTATTTCATTTCTACCTTTGTATATCTTGAATATTGATGTTAAAATTTGAGGCAAGAACAATCCAAGGAATAGAGCTAATAGTGATTGCTTCAACTTGTATAAAATGAGGTTATTGCTTTCCACAAATTAGTGTTAGATAAGGTCCTTTAAGAGTTATCTGATTGTGTCCTTCTGAGGAGCAAATCAACAGTTCCAAGCCCATTCTATAAGTAGGCAGTTAGGGAAATTTCTTATATATACAAAAACATGATCATAAGAAGGGTAGTGTGTAAACACATGTTATTTCTATCTTGTGAAGATAGAGAGGTGCTTTCCGATTGACTCTTAGCTCAAGTAAATCATTTCAAAGAAGGTACGAAAAGGAATACAGTAGGAAAGAAAAGAACGTTACCAACCAAGTGTTATAAAAAGGTGCAAAAGCAACAATGCATTTTACCTAATTTTTTAGTATTTCATAAATTAGTATAATTTAAAAAATTAAAAAGAAAGATAAAATCACATAAAACAATATTGAAAAGAAAATATAAATAAATTGAAAATGTATGTAGAACTACTTTATCTTAAAATGTTAATCAAAAACACTAAAGAGATAATCAAAATGTTCATCTAGAAAAACTAATCAAACTTTTTTTTTTTAAAATCGAGCAGAAATTTAATAGTTAACTTGAAAAATAAAAGACATGTAAAGAACGAACTTACAATCAGAAACATTTAATTATATCAAATGAAAAAAAAATAAAGTTTTTGCTTTAGTTTTCATATGAACATTTTTCCCATTTATCTTGTAAAAGACAAGAAAAAGAACAAATATCAGGACTAAGAATAAAGAAAAAAAAGATTTTTAAACTTTTTAACTTCATAAAATTTAATAACAAGTTGAATTTTATATACATCAAATCACCTAGAACTTTACCACAAAATTTACTTTAGCATTTTAACTAAATGTTCATTTAGATACCATCTCTGAACAATTTTCAAGTGAATTTTAATTTCACTTTAAAACTACAGTATCAGTCTCACACTAGGAAGTGTTTTACACACACGCCTCTTCAGCGCCACATTAGTATCACATCAACGCCACGTAAAAAAAATTAATTTTTTTGTTTATTATTAAAATACATATTCTTGCACCACAATTATAAAACATCAAACAATGAATCACTCAAAATTCAAGAAATTTGCATCAAAATATCTTTGATTGTCATTGTTGTAAAAAAATTAGCTTTGATTTTAAAATTTACTATCATTGTTGAAGAAATTAACTTTAATTTGAGGATAGTAATGATAAAGTTCAATAATTTCAATGCATCTTCATATTATATATAAAAAATCAAATATTAAAAGAGACAAGGATGGTGGTGCAAAAAAGGGGGAGGAGGGGTGGGTGGAGAAAGAGAAACAACATTTGGGTGGGGGCTTTGGAGAAGGAGAAAAATTTTTTAAGGGAGAGGCGGGGGGAGGTCGAAGATGGAGAA
>NC_028646.1:57725976-57800143 GCF_001406875.1 Solanum pennellii | reverse complement strand
ATGGAGAAATGGGGTGGGGGTGGGTTGGTGGGTTATTTTGAAGAAGGAAAAAATGGGTGGGGGCTTGAAGTTTCCTCTTTGAAACCCCTCACCCCTTTTTTCCTTCTTCAAAATATCCCACTCCAACTTCTCTTTTTTTATCAGCTCCTCTCCTAATATATTTAGACACTTTTTCTTCTTCTTCAAAACCCCCAATCCAATGTCCTTTTTTCTTCTCCTACCACCCATTATCCTATGCATGTGCCTTCATCCTCCTCTTTTTTTTTTCTTCTTTAATTTACATTTTTCTTATATAAAAAAAAGATACATAAAAAAACATTAAATTTATTGTTATTGTCCCTAAATTGAAGCTAATTTTCTTCACCAATGACAATTTAAATTAAAAATGAAGCTAATCTTATTTAACAATGACAGTCAAAAATTGAAGCATATTCCTTTTAATTATATCTTCAGTTATACCCTCAAGTTCCACACCTTTCATCAATAAGGTTTGTGCCTACACTAGAACAAAAAATTTGATGCTAACCTTATTGAATTTTGGGTGATTCATTGCTTGATATTTTATAATTTTGTTGTGTAAAACGATGTCTTTCAATAATATACAAAAAAAAAAGAAATTCAAATATATTTTTATATGTGTCTCTAACGTGGCAATGATGAGGCAGGTTTGTAATGCACTTTTCAGTGTGAGACTGATACAATAGTGTTAGGATGAGACTAACTTCAATTGAAAGTTGTTAAGTGGGGTATTCAACTACCCTCGTAGTTAAAGTAACTTTTGATGTAAAGTTTGAAGGTGCTTTGATGCATTTTCTCTTAGTTTAAGAACTTGTTTATCTATCTTAATTTTCATTTTGAAATATTTTTCGGGCTTATGCCTCGAATGAAAGATTTGTTGGGTTATGGGCCTTTTTCCCTTCCTATGTGGATAAATAAAAGCCCAATTTGGACCAACCCATTTTTTTCCATAGGCCCATTCTTATGAGGCAAATATAAGCCTATTTAGGTCTTATTTTCATATACACAGAGAGTTTTTTCAGCAGCCAAAAAGAGAGAAAGAGAGCAGTTTTCGCAGTCAAAATTCAGCCCTAACAGCCAACTTCAAATTGCGATTACCGCTTCGTTACTTGTCCGATTGAGCTGATTTTTGGACAACATATTATCTTCATCTCAATATTTGATTAGGAACTGACAAAGTTGGATTTGGTGGCCTGCAACTTCAGTTTTGCTGTCGTGAACAGTAGCTGCGAAATTGGTGATTTTGCTCCTTTAATTCTCTAGATTTGGTGCAATCTTATTTTGTTGTTGCTCGTTGTTTGGCACGTGTTTTGTCACCAATTTTGGATAACAATATTTTAATTCTTGGTGATTATAGTGGAGCTTTTGGTCCCGTGGTTTTTTACTCTTCACATAGAAGGGTTTTCCACGTAAATCTTGGTGTCTTGTGTGATTGGTTTATTATTGCCTTGTTATATTTGTTTGGTTGAATTACTTGCTGCCTTACTATCATATTGCTTGTGGTTGTTTGTCTTCTCTTGGTTCAAATCGAGAAGGGAAAGTATAGACTTGAGTATTCTTCCGCTGTTATCCTGTCAGGCATTCTTTGTTAGTGCCTTGTCTTTCCCAACAAAGTGGTATCAGAGCATTGGTTATTGTTGATTGTCGTTTTGAATGATGGAGGCAAATATGAGCAAAATGGTGTGTTTAAATGGTAGTAACTATCATATTTGGAAAGGCAAGATGAAAGATCTTCTATTTGTCAAGAAGATGCATTTACCTGTGTTTGCTTCTAATAAGCCTCAGTCTTTGAATGATGAAGAATGGGAATTTGAGCATCTGCAGGTTTGTGGCTATATTAGACAATGGGTTGAAGATAATGTTAGAAATCATATTGTGAATGAGACACATGCCAAAAGTTTGTGGGACAAGCTCGAGACACTTTATGCTTCGAAGACTGGCAACAACAAGTTGTTCCTATTGAAACAATTAATGAATATCAGGTATAAAGAGGGCACTCCTATTTCTGATCATATTAATGATTTTCAGGGTGTTCTTGACCAGCTGTCCGGAATGGGTGTAAAGTTTGATGATGAGATACAGGGACTTTGGCTTCTTAATACTCTGCCAGACTCTTGGGAAACTCTTCGAGTTTCTTTGACTAATTCTGCTCCCAGTGGTGTTGTAACCATGGAATATACTAAGAGTGGTGTCTTGAATGAAGAAATGAGAAGAAGATCTCAAGCCTCATCTTCTTCAGCTTCACACTCCGATGTTTTGGTTACTGAAGATAGGGGGAGAAACAAGTCCAGAGGTCAGAATGATAGAGGTAAAAGTAGAAGCAAGTCAAAGTCTAAATACAAGAATATTACATGTGACTATTGCCACAAGAATGGGCATATCATGAAATATTGTTACAAGCACAAGAGAGATATGAGACAACAAAAGAGAGAAGGCGATAATGAAAATCGTGTTGCTGTTGTTGCTAATGATGATCTTCTTGTTTCTTGTGATGCAAATGCCATTAATCTTGTTCGTGATGAGTCTAGCTGGTTTGTGGATTCTGGTGCTACTTCTCATGTCACGCCAAAGAAGGAATTATTTTCTTCTTATACTCCAGGTAATTTTGGAACGTTGAAAATGGGCAATAATCATGAAGTTGAAGTTATTGGCATTGGGACAGTTTGTTTGGAAAGTAACAATGGTTCCAAACTAGTTCTCAATAATGTCAAGCATGCTCCAGATGTTCGCTTGAATTTGATTTCTGTGGGATATCTTGATGATGAGGGTTATGTTAATACACTTGGTGTTGGCCAGTGGAAGCTTACTAGAGGTTTGATGGTTGTGGCCCGTGGTGACAAGTTGTCTAACTTGTATGTATTTCAGGGCTCCATGTCCAGAGACTCAGTAAATTTGGTGGAGAATGATACTTCATCAGAGTTATGGCATAGAAGGCTGAGTCATATGAGCGAGAAGGGGATTGATAGTTTGGCTAAGAAAAATTTGCTTTCTGGAGTGAAACAAGCAAAGTTGAAGAAATGTGTTCATTGCTTAGCCGGTAAACAGAAAAGAGTTTCTTTTCAGAGTCATCCGCCTTCAAGAAAGCTTGATTTGCTGGAGTTGGTACATTCTGATTTGTGTGGTCCTTTTAAGGTAAGATCTCATGGTGGTGCACTTTACTTTGTGACTTTTATTGATGATCATTCTCGCAAACTCTGGGTATTTCCTTTGAAGTCCAAGGATCAAGTACTTGATGTGTTCAAGAGTTTTCAGGCCTTGGTTGAAAGACAAACAGGGAAGACATTGAAATGCATCCGCTCAGATAATGGTGGTGAGTATATTGGTCCTTTTGATAGATATTGCAGAGAGCAGGGGATTAGGCATCAGAAAACTCCTCCAAAGACTCCTCAGTTAAATGGTTTAGCAGAGAGGATGAACAGAACTCTAGTTGAGAGGGTTAGATGTATGCTTTCAGATGCTAAGCTGTCAGATTCCTTTTGGGCAGAAGCACTTAATACTGCTGCTTATGTTATCAATTTATCTCCTGCTGTTGCTTTAGATGGTGATGTCCCTGACAGAGTTTGGACTGGTAAGAATGTTTCTTATGATCATCTTAGAGTCTTTGGGTGTAAAGCCTTTGTACATGTTCCTAAGGATGAAAGGTCAAAGTTGGATGTTAAAACTAGGCAGTGTATCTTCATTGGTTATGGTCAAGATGAATTTGGCTATCGTTTCTATGATCCTGTTGAGAAGAAACTTGTTAGAAGCCGTGATGTTGTGTTCTTTGAAGACCAAACAATTGAAGATTTTGACAAAGCTGACAAGGCTGATTTTCAGAGTAGTGAGAGCTTAGTTGATGTTGATCCAGTTCCTTTGACTATTGCACCGGAAGAAAATCTTCATAATGATGAAAATCAAGTTGATAATGAAGATGGTGATCATGTTCAGAATGACCGGCATGATGTTGTTGATGCTCCAGTGCAAGATGATGTGGTTGTCCAACAACCAATTATAGATGCTCCAGAGAGTTCTCTCAGACGATCTAGTAGAGAGAGAATTCCTTCATCTCGTTATTCTCCCAATGAGTATGTACTCTTGACTGACGGGGGAGAACCTGAGAGTCTTGATGAGGCCATGGAAAGTGAAGAAAAAGAAAGGTGGTTTGATGCTATGGAAGATGAGATTAAATCCTTGCATGATAATCATACCTTTGATTTGGTTAAGTTACCTAAAGACAGAAAAGCTTTGAAAAACAGGTGGGTTTTTCGGGTGAAACATGAAGATGGTAATCCAGTTCCACGGTACAAAGCTAGATTAGTTGTCAAGGGATTTAATCAGAAAAGGGGAGTTGATTTTGATGAGATATTCTCTCCAGTTGTGAAGATGTCATCCATTCGTGTGGTTCTAGGCTTGGCTGCAAGTCTAGATTTAGAGGTTGAGCAAATGGATGTTAAAACTGCTTTCCTCCATGGTGACTTAGATGAAGAAATTTATATGGAGCAACCGGAAGGTTTTGAAGTCAAGGGTAAAGAGAATTATGTTTGCAAATTGAAGAAGAGCTTGTATGGTTTGAAACAAGCTCCCAGGCAGTGGTACAGGAAGTTTGGTTCTTTTATGAGTCAGCAGGGCTTCAAGAAGACTTCTTCAGACCATTGTGTTTTTGTGCAAAAGTTCTCTGATGGTGACTTTATTATTGTGTTGCTTTATGTTGATGACATGCTTGTTGTTGGTCATAATACTTGCAGGATTCAGAAGTTGAAGCAAGAGTTGAGTAAGTCTTTTGCTATGAAAGACTTAGGACCAGCAAGGCAGATTCTTGGCATGCAGATTGTCCGTGATAGAAAGGCCAAGAAATTGGTATTATCACAAGAGAAGTACATTCAGAAAGTACTTCGCAGATTCAGCATGGACAAAGCTAAGGTTGTCAGTACACCTTTAGCTATGCACTTCAAATTGAGCACGAAACAGTGTCCTTCTAGTGATGATGAGAAGGAAGATATGAAGAAAGTTCCTTATGCTTCAGCTGTTGGTAGTTTGATGTATGCGATGGTTTGTACAAGACCGGATATTGCTCACGCTGTTGGAGTTGTTAGCCGTTTTCTTTCTAATCCGGGAAGAGAACATTGGAATGCTGTGAAGTGGGTTATGAGATATCTCTGTGGCACTTCTAGTCTGAGTTTGTGTTTTGGTACAGGGAAGCCTATTCTTTGTGGTTATACTGATTCAGACATGGCTGGTGATGTTGATACTCGCAAGTCTACTTCAGGGTACTTGGTTACTTTTGCAGGGGGAGCTGTGTCTTGGCAATCTAGGTTGCAAAAATGTGTTGCTCTATCTACTACAGAAGCTGAGCTTATTGCTGTCGTTGAAGCTTGTAAAGAATTGCTTTGGATGAAGAGATTCTTGGGGGAACTTGGTTGTGCTCAAGAGAGGTATGTGCTTTATTGTGACAGTCAAAGTGCTATACATCTTGGCAAGAATTCTACGTTCCATGGTCGGTCTAAACACATTGATGTGAGATACCATTGGATTCGAGATGTGTTGGATTCTAAGTTGCTTGAGCTTGAAAAGATTCATACAAATGACAATGGTTCCGATATGATGACTAAAGCTTTGCCAAGAGGGAAGTTTGAAGATTGTTGCATGGTCGCCGGGATGGCGGTCTCCTCCACATAGTCGTGAGGGGGAGAATTGTTGGGTTATGGGCCTTTTTCCCTTCCTATGTGGATAAATAAAAGCCCAATTTGGACCAACCCATTTTTTCCCATAGGCCCATTCTTATGAGGCAAATATAAGCCTATTTAGGTCTTATTTTCATATACACAGAGAGTTTTTTCAGCAGCCAAAAAGAGAGAAAGAGAGCAGTTTTCGCAGTCAAAATTCAGCCCTAACAGCCAACTTCAAATTGCGATTCCCGCTTCGTTTCTTGTCCGATTGAGCTGATTTTTGGACAGCATATTATATTCATCTCAATCTTTGATTAGGAACTGACAGAGTTGGATTTGGTGGCCTGCAGCTTCAGTTTTGCTGTCGTGAACAGTAGCTGCGAAATTGGTGATTTTGCTCCTTTAATTCTCTAGATTTGGTGCAATCTTATTTTGTTGTTGCTCGTTGTTTGGCACTTGTTTTGTGGCCAATTTTGGAGAACAATATTGTAACTCTTGGTGATTATAGTGGAGCTTTTGGTCCCGTGGTTTTTTACTCTTCACATCGAAGGGTTTTCCACGTAAATCTTGGTGTCTTGTGTGATTTGTTTATTGTTGCCTTGTTATATTTGTTTGGTTGAATTACTTGCTGCCTTACTATCATATTGCTTGTGGTTGTTTGTCTTCTCTTGGTTCAAATCGAAAAGGGAAAGTATAGACTTGGGTATTCTTCCGCTGTTATCCTGTCAGGCATTCTTTGTTAGTGCCTTGTCTTTCCCAACAAAGTGGTATCAGAGCATTGGTTATTGTTGATTGTCGTTTTGAATGATGGAGGCAAATATGAGCAAAATGGTGTGTTTAACTGGTAGTAACTATCATATTTGGAAAGGCAAGATGAAAGATCTTCTATTTGTCAAGAAGATGCATTTACCTGTGTTTGCTTCTAATAAGCCTCAGTCTTTGAATGATGAAGAATGGGAATTTGAGCATCTGCAGGTTTGTGGCTATATTAGACAATGGGTTGAAGATAATGTTAGAAATCATATTGTGAATGAGACACATGCCAAAAGTTTGTGGGACAAGCTCGAGACACTTTATGCTTCGAAGACTGGCAACAACAAGTTGTTCCTATTGAAACAATTAATGAATATCAGGTATAAAGAGGGCACTCCTATTTCTGATCATATTAATGATTTTCAGGGTGTTCTTGACCAGCTGTCCGGAATGGGTGTAAAGTTTGATGATGAGATACAGGGACTTTGGCTTCTTAATACTCTGTCAGACTCTTGGGAAACTCTTCGAGTTCCTTTGACTAATTCTGCTCCCAGTGGTGATGTAACCATGGAATATACTAAGAGTGGTGTCTTGAATGAAGAAATGAGAAGAAGATCTCAAGCCTCATCTTCTTTAGCTTCACACTCCGATATTTTGGTTACTGAAGATAGGGGAAGAAACAAGTCCAGAGGTCAGAATGATAGAGGTAAAAGTAGAAGCAAGTCAAAGTCTAAATACAAGAATATTGCATGTAACTTTTGCCACAAGAATGGGCATATCATGAAATATTGTTACAAGCACAAGAGAGATATGAGATAACAAATGAGAGAAGGCTATAATGAAAATCGTGTTGCTGTTGTTGCTAATGATGATCTTCTTGTTTCTTGTGATGCAAATGCCATTAATCTTGTTCGTGATGAGTCTAGCTGGTTTGTGGATTCTGGTGCTACTTCTCATGTCACGCCAAAGAAGGAATTATTTTCTTCTTATACTCCAGGTAATTTTGGAACGTTGAAAATGGCAATAATCATGAAGTTGAAGTTATTGGCATTGGGACAGTTTATTTGGAAAGTAACAATGGTTCCAAACTAGTTCTCAATAATGTCAAGTATGCTCCAGATGTTCGCTTGAATTTGATTTCTGTGGGATATCTTGATGATGAGGGTTATGTTAATACACTTGGTGTTGGCCAGTGGAAGCTTACTAGAGGTTTGATGGTTGTGGCCCGTGGTGACAAGTTGTCTAACTTGTATGTATTTCAGGGCTCCATGTCCAGAGACTCAGTAAATTTGGTGGAGAATGATACTTCATCAGAGTTATGGCATAGAAGGCTGAGTCATATGAGCGAGAAGGGGATTGATAGTTTGGCTAAGAAAAATTTGCTTTCTGGAGTGAAACAAGCAAAGTTGAAGAAATGTGTTCATTGCTTAGCCGGTAAACAGAAAAGAGTTTCTTTTCAGAGTCATCCGCCTTCAAGAAAGCTTGATTTGCTGGAGTTGGTACATTCTGATTTGTGTGGTCCTTTTAAGGTAAGATCTCATGGTGGTGCACTTTACTTTGTGACTTTTATTGATGATCATTCTCGCAAACTCTGGGTATTTCCTTTGAAGTCCAAGGATCAAGTACTTGATGTGTTCAAGAGTTTTCAGGCCTTGGTTGAAAGACAAACAGGGAAGACATTGAAATGCATCCGCTCAGATAATGGTGGTGAGTATATTGGTCCTTTTGATAGATATTGCAGAGAGCAGGGTATTAGGCATCAGAAAACTCCTCCAAAGACTCCTCAGTTAAATGGTTTAGCAGAGAGGATGAACAGAACTCTAGTTGAGAGGGTTAGATGTATGCTTTCAGATGCTAAGCTGTCAGATTCCTTTTGGGCAGAAGCACTTAATACTGCTGCTTATGTTATCAATTTATCTCCTGCTGTTGCTTTAGATGGTGATGTCCCTGACAGAGTTTGGACTGGTAAGAATGTTTCTTATGATCATCTTAGAGTCTTTGGGTGTAAAGCCTTTGTACATGTTCCTAAGGATGAAAAGTCAAAGTTGAATATTAAAACTAGGCAGTGTATCTTCATTGGTTATGGTCAAGATGAATTTGGCTATCGTTTCTATGATCCTGTTGAGAAGAAACTTGTTAGAAACCGTGATGTTGTGTTCTTTTAAGACAAAACAATTGAAGATTTTGACAAAGCTGACAAGGCTGATTTTCAGAGTAGTGAGAGCGTAGTTGATGTTGATCCAGTTCCTTTGACTATTGCACCGGAAGAAAATCTTCATAATGATGAAAATCAAGTTGATAATGAAGATGGTGATCATGTTCAGAATGACCGGCATGATGTTGTTGATGCTCCAGTGCAAGATGATGTGGTTGTCCAACAACCAATTATAGATGCTCCAGAGAGTTCTCTCAGACGATCTAGTAGAGAGAGAATTCCTTCATCTCGTTATTCTCCCAATGAGTATGTACTCTTGACTGACGGGGGAGAACCTGAGAGTCTTGATGAGGCCATGGAAAGTGAAGAAAAAGAAAGGTGGTTTGATGCTATGGAAGATGAGATTAAATCCTTGCATGATAATCATACCTTTGATTTGGTTAAGTTACCTAAAGACAGAAAAGCTTTGAAAAACAGGTGGGTTTTTCGGGTGAAACATGAAGATGGTAATCCAGTTCCACGGTACAAAGCTAGATTAGTTGTCAAGCGATTTAATCAGAAAAGGGGAGTTGATTTTGATGAGATATTCTCTCAAGTTGTGAAGAAGTCATCCATTCGTGTGGTTCTAGGCTTGGCTGCAAGTCTAGATTTAGAGGTTGAGCAAATGGGTGTTAAAACTTCTTTCCTCCATGGTGACTTAGATGAAGAAATTTACATGGAGCAACCGGAAGGTTTTGAAGTCAAGGGTAAAGAGAATTATGTTTGCAAATTGAAGAAGAGCTTGTATGGTTTGAAACAAGCTCCCAGGCAGTGGTACAGGAAGTTTGGTTCTTTTATGAGTCAGTAGGGCTTCAAGAAGACTTCTTCAGACCATTGTGTTTTTGTGCAAAAGTTGTCTAATGCTGACTTTATTATTGTGTTGCTTTATGTTGATGACATGCTTGTTGTTGGTCATAATACTTGCAGGATTCAGAAGTTGAAGCAAGAGTTGAGTAAGTCATTTGCTATGAAAGACTTAGGACCAACAAGGCAGATTCTTGGTATGCAGATTGTCCGTGATAGAAAGGCTAAGAAATTGGTATTATCATAAGAGAAGTACATTCAGAAAGTACTTCGCAGATTTAGCATGGACAAAGCTAAGGTTGTCAGTACACCTTTAGCTATGCACTTCAAATTGAGCACGAAACAGTGTCCTTCTAGTGATGATGAGAAGGAAGATATGAAGAAAGTTCCTTATGCTTCAGCTGTTGGTAGTTTGATGTATGCAATGGTTTGTACAAGACCGGATATTGCTCACGCTGTTGGAGTTGTTAGCCGTTTTCTTTCTAATCCGGGAAGAGAACATTGGAATGCTGTGAAGTGGGTTATGAGATATCTCTGTGGCACTTCTAGTCTTAGTTTGTGTTTTGGTACAGGGAAGCCTATTCTTTGTAGTTATACTGATTCAGACATGGCTGGTGATATTGATACTCGCAAGTCTACTTCATGGTACTTGGTTACTTTTGCAGGGGGAGCTTTGTCTTGGCAATCTAGGTTGCAAAAATGTGTTGCGCTATCTACTACAGAAGCTGAGCTTATTGCTGTCGTTGAAGCTTGTAAAGAATTTCTTTGGATGAAGAGATTCTTGGGGGATCTTGGTGTGCTCAAGAAAGGTATGTACTTTATTGTGACAGTCAAAGTGCTATACGTCTTGGCAAGAATTCTACGTTCCATGGTCGGTCTAAACACATTGATGTGAGATACCATTGGATTCGAGATGTGTTGGATTCTAAGTTGCTTGAGCTTCAAAAGATTCATACAAATGACAATGGTTCCGATATGATGACTAAAGCTTTGTCAAGAGGGAAGTTTGAAGATTGTTGCATGGTCGCCGGGATGGCGGTCTCCTCCACATAGTCGTGAGGGGGAGAATTGTTGGGTTATGGGCCTTTTTCCCTTCCTATGTGGATAAATAAAAACCCAATTTGGACCAACCCATTTTTTCCCATAGGCCCATTCTTATGAGGCAAATATAAGCCTATTTAGGTCTTATTTTCATATACATAGAGAGTTTTTTCAGCAGCCAAAAAGAGAGAAAGAGAGCAGTTTTCGCAGTCAAAATTCAGCCCTAACAGCCATCTTCAAATTGCGATTTCCGCTTCGTTTCTTGTCCAATTTAGATGATTTTTGGACAGCATATTATCTTCATCTCAATCTTTGATTAGGAACTGACAGAGTTGGATTTGGTGGCCTGCAGCTTTAGTTTTGCTGTCGTGAACAGTAGCTGCGAAATTAGTGATTTTGCTCCTTTAATTCTCTAGATTTGGTGCAATCTTATTTTGTTGTTGCTCGTTGTTTGGCACGTGTTTTGTGTCCAATTTTGGAGAACAATATTGTAAATCTTGGTGATTATAGTGGAGCTTTTGGTCCCGTGGTTTTTTACCTTTCACATAGAAGGGTTTTCCACGTAAATCATGGTGTCTTGTGTGATTGGTTTATTATTGCCTTGTTATATTTGTTTGGTTGAATTACTTGTTGCCTTACTATCATATTGCTTGTGGTTGTTTGTCTTCTCTTGGTTCAAATCGAGAAGGGAAAGTATAGACTTGGGTATTCTTCCGCTATTATCCTGACAGGCATTCTTTGTTAGTGCCTTGCCTTTCCCAACAAGATTAGACAATGCCCAAGTCTATGTCCAAACTGATGGGACTTGCATCTCACAATTGTTTTACCCCACATATTGCTCAGTGCGTTTTTACTATTTTCATGCTACGAGACTAATATTTTTATATCATAGCAACAACAAATTATATGACAAAAAATGCAAGAAAAACAATCACACTTGTGAGTAGAACTCCGTGTATCCCTTAATTCTTGTCTCTAATTTCTTTTCCTTGATTCTAGAAAAGTAAAAAAAAAAGTTCATAATGAAGAACTTCAAAAGGCAACTAAAAAAGGGAAATGAGGATACAAAAAATGAAAAATAGAATCAAACTTTTTCTTCTTCTTCAAACATTCCTTAGGTAACAAGGATTCATACATTGCAACTTCTCTTACTAGCAGATGAAACTCGCAACATCACATCATATAGAATACGATTGACAGACATTCAAATAAAATTGCATGTAATAACAAAAATTGAAGAACAATATAATAGGAAAGTGATAATAACAATAATTTTGATAAGAAAAGTTAGACGATGTATCCTAATATTTTAACCTAATCTTGGGCCATTATTTCTTCTATCCATGGCTATGTTCCCAGTTAACTAAATATATGTCATGTCTTGTCTAATCACACCTTCTTAATTCTTTTTTGGTCAACCTCTATCTCTCTTTAAAACCACCATGGCCAACCTCTTCTTAGGGGCATCTGTGTATCTTCCTCTTAACATGCAAGAATCATCTCAGTCACGCGTCCCTCATCTTGTCCACCTTGGAGGTTACTCCCATCTTGACCCTAATTTCTTTGTTCCTAATAATACCTTTTCTAATATTCTCACACATTCACTGTAACATCCTTATTTTCTCTCTTGACCAAACAACATATTGCCTTATACAATATAACTTATACAAGAATCACTTTATAAATTTTATATTTAAGTCTTGGTAGTGTATTTTTATCACACATGACATCAAATACAAGCCTCTTTTCATCTATCCCCGATCAATACAATGTATAACAGCACTATTAATCTCTCAATTTTCTTGCATTATTGATCTAAGATACTTTATTTTTTATCATAGTGATGACTTATGTATCGATCTTCACTTGCTTTGTTGCACGTCTTCTTCATAAGTCATATTACTAAAATTACACTATAAGTACTCTGTCAGACCTATCAACCTAAATCATTTAGACTCGAAGGTCTTATGTCCAAACTTGTAGACTAGTATTAAATTCATTGTGTCATCTGCAAATATCATTTATCATGACACCTTCTCCTAGATATTCTTCATCAATTCATCTATCACCAAGACAAATAAAATAAATTAAAAGATGATCCTTGGTGCAACTCCATGACAATTGGAAAGTGTTTAATCTCTCCTCATCGTTTCTATTTGATCTTGCTTTCATGGTGCATGCCGTTAATCACCCTATTGTTGCATGTACATCTTTAGTCCCCAAATATCTCCAAAGACCCCATGGACTTTATTATATATTTTTTAGGTCAATGAATACCATATATAAGTCCATCTTTCTCATATTGTACTTCTCTACCAATCTCCTTATATGAATGACTTCTAGTCACGATTCTAACCCGTGGTGAGTGGCATCTACACAACCCTCCGATGGGAGAACAAACTACCTACCCAAAACTTAAACCACCATTTAGGAAGCAATGTCATGATGAAACAATAAGAAACAATTTTTAAAAATTAAAATATTGAGTTCCATAAACTCAATCAGTCAATAAAACAAATGCGGAATAAACTTTGTACAACCTGAAAATCATAGTACTAAAACATTTGACAAATCTAGGATAAAGGGATGCAACCCCAACTAGAAAATATAAATTTGAAGTCTAAAGTGTGTATGTTCGATAAAGATGAACAAGGTAGGGAAGAATCTGTGTTAGCTCAGAAGAGGTAGCTCACCCTCTGATTCAAAGTCGCGCATCTCACAACTAAGTTCTCAAAGCAGCAGCCTGCATATGCCTTGTACTCAACAAAGAAAGAGCAAGCGTATCAGTACACAACCACAACGTATTTGTAGGATTACCAACTAGTTCTAGTATATAAAATATGCGTAGGCAACCACAACGTAATAATAAAATAATATACAGTCACAAACATAACTACAACATAGCCAGACTCATTTTCCTTACCTTGAACTAATTTACACAATCAGGGGTGTCAAATGGGCGGGTTGAGTTGAAATTGAGGATATTAAAATGGGTTAAATAGAAGTCGGTTTGGGTCTTGACCCGCCCAAGTTTACTTTGGGCTCAAATGGGTTAAAAAAAAGGGTTGGGTCTTGACCTGCCCATTTTGACTCAATTAATCTCAATAATTTAACATATTGATATTTAATTTTTATAATCACAATTTGAATTTCAGCTCAATTTTTTTTAAAAAAAGTAACAAATGGATATATAAACCCTAACAGATGTTAAATAGATAATAATTAATACCGTAAATATAGGAACATGTCTGAATAAAATGTTTTAAAATGGATTGCAATTGAAGATTGAATTGGGTTCAATTGAGGATTCTCTTCAAATGGATTATGCTTGAATGAGTTAAAATTGAACCCAATTCAAATTATCTTGAACCCAACCCTTAAAATTTTGGGCGAATTGAGCGGGTTACCTATGTTTGGGTTCATTTTGACACCCCCATACACAATAAACATGAACCACTACATCACAACAAGCTAGTTCTATTCTCTGATGGATCACTCACACATACAAACTGTTAGTGTACCAACATATTGATTTCATAGTTAGTGTACCAATTGGTACTCGTTCCCCTTGTAGTGACTTGACACCAGTTCTAGATGTTAATGTGATGATGTGGTATCAGTTCCAACAATAGTATGCGCCGACGTGGTATTCGATCCCAATCTTCAATGCATCTAATCAAAACGAAAATGAAGCACAATCACATATGTACATTCATGTAACTCATTCATTGCATGTGACTGACAACATCTATCAATTCACAACATATATTTCTAATTTCCCTAATCATATATCATGCATGTATTACTAATGACGCAGTTAACAAACACATGTAGCATAAACGGGAAAAACACACAACCACCATCTACCTCCAATCAAGTCTTGGAAACTCTAAAGAACTTGAGTTCTCCCCTTGTATGAATTACGGCTTGTTCGTGGTCTAAAACAATAAATAAACACAACAATCAATGAATAATGACCCAATAATACTTGAACTATAATCAAATCTTAAACCCCGTGCCATTGTCATGATCATCCCACCCAACAAGGGTCTTTTCCACCACGAATTCAAGCTATAACTCTTCCCCATGAATAACACCATAATTAGATTCTATGGCTTAAGAATCATACAAGTTGGAATAAACTACTTTTGAATAAACATAATTCATATTTACTTTACAACTTCTCTTGCTATGATTGATACATTTGGAATCAACTAGGCACTAATTTGGAGTTATACTTTTGCATGGGTGAAGATCATCTACATCTCCAAACTTTAGTATAAAAATCAAACTTCTTCTTCAACTTAGAGAAATAGTCACCTCCTCCCCCTCCCCCTCGCTCCCTCTTCTAACCTAATTGACTTTCTAAATATTTATTCTACCATTATATCATGAAACTTCTTGAATATCATCATATTATTGTCATTATGTCATTATAAGCTAATTAATGTCATTATGCAATGCAATAGATGAACAATTTTTTTTAAATTAGTTTTAACGGAATTTATAATGACGTGATAACCAAATATATATCTATGCAATTATACAAAACTAATTAATAAAAAATATATATTTTCATAATAATTTCTTAAAAGATTAGCTATTTATATTATACATAAAATTTCAATTATAGTTTTAAAGATATTTCATTAATGACATTCAAAATTCATTTATCTATGGAGATAATAGAGAATAGGGACATACATAATATATTAATGTGTTTTTTAACTTAAATTCAACTATCATTTGTGTCCTTCAGCTTTGAATGAGAACAAATAGACACTTAAATTTATATAAAATTAAATGAGTAGATACACATGTCCTACATGACAATTCTCCCCTTCAATTCCATCCACTCTTTCTCTATAAAAAAAAAACCCATGGAAAGACAGACGAAAAGCCAAGTCACTAATGTCATGGTGAAGATTAAACGCCATAGTGCTACGAAACTAATGTTTTGTATTTGTTAACTGCGGCCATATTTAAAAAACAAATAAAGAAAAATTTCAAAAAATATAGCAAATATAAATATACATTTAAAATAAATAACTACAGTTTACTCTTTTTTTATTTTATGGATATAATTAAATATTAAATAGCAAAGCTAATTATATACATGTAAAAATACAGTTTTTTAATACATATATAAATGAGTATTAAATGACAAAATTATCATCATATGACTAATCAATTATGGTTAGGCACATTTTACGATGATGTTTCCATGTTTACCATCTTAATACTTTTCATTACTTCCTCTTTCAAATATTACTATGTCAAAGATTATTTTTTCTTTTTTTCCAAAATCCTCCAATTTTACGACTCTTGTATGATTTTAGAAGTGATTTTTATGATTTTTTTATTAGGTAATTTGTAATACATCTTTTTCCTTTTTAAGACGATTATATTTATATATAAATATTTCTTTTTCTTTTCATAGAATTTTGTTTGAAAATTTTATTTTCTCCATTATAATGGTGGAAATTAGTACTTCAAGGAGAGTTATAAAAATATACATTTATTTGACGAATTTTTGGATGAACTACCTTCTTTCAATTTGTGTATCACTAAAAAGCAAGCCAAATTTTTAGGTTATATTGCTGCAATGGAGAATGAAAGAAAAACAAAGAATCGCAATGATTCTATATCTCCAATTGTATTGATATATTGATACAGAGAAATATTTATACACCTGAATACTTGTATTGTATTAAATTTCTTTGTTTTTTTTAAATATTTTTTGGATTGTTCATTTATATTGAAATATTATCACAAGTTGAAAGGATGATTGACTACACAAGTACATTTGGATACATAAATATATTAATTTTTTATTTTAAAAAAATAATACTTGAAGTAATATTGTATAACAACCTATTTGGTTGTTTTGAGTATTAGAGTTTTTATTTGATAAAATACTTTTCGATAGATTCTAAATGAGTGTTTTGAACTATTCATAATTATAATTATGAAATTAGTGGGATAGTTTTAATAATTTATTTAGTTAGTGGTTAGAGAAAATAACATTAGAATTAATAGTGGATCGCTTTTACTACTTTTATAATAAACCATATAATAATTAGGTTAGTAAATAATCTAAGGAAGAAAGGAAAAACAAAGAGGTTGCGCCCAACGCCATAGCTGCTCACAATTTTCAACTCTTAAAGCCTCATTGAGATAGTGCTTCAATCCTAAAAGCAGAGGATAATTTATGAATCAGAAGGAAGGCATAAAGTTGTGCATCTAAGTGAAGTTAGAAGCTTCGATTTCCTTGTCTTTCAGTCTTGTGCTTTTGTCCTTCACTTCTTTCCCTCCTCTGTGTGTATCATCCATTGCAATTCTTGGTGTTGTTACTTTCTGTTGCGCTGTATGATGGAAAACCAGTCACTTTACATGGAGGATGTATTGTTTGATTTTGATGACATTCCTTAGTTTACATCCCCCAAATGCACTATACGTTCTCTCAAGTCTTGACCATCGATGGTAAAATCAAGCTGATTGGACAGTATATATAATGGGACATGCCTTGTTTTTAAGGATAGTGATACACCTCTAGTGGTCCATGACAATCTGAAGCTAACATTTTCTAGGAAGGCTCACCTCAGATCCTAAGTAAACAAAGTCCAAACAAGTCAAGCCTGTAAAAGATACTTAAATTCAGGTTGTTGCAGAATAGTGAAGCTGAAGATGCGAGAGAGAAGACAAAAGAAGATTAGAAGAGAAAGTATTGAAGAAGTAGCTTGCTTGACTTCGATTATTCGCTGGAGGTAGGTTATGGTTTATGCTATTTGATAGTAAAATCTTAATAGTGATTTTGATATGCATTGAATGTTATTGTGAAGTTTTCTATGTACTTGATTGTGTGGTTGTCTGTTTTGTGATCGGTCTGAAATTCTGAGTCCATGGAATTTATATTTTTGAACTCTCTTTATCAAAGTGATGCTTTGAATAAAGAAGGTTGGATGAAATATCATCAATGAACTGAAAGTGTTGATAATAAATATAAATTAATGGTATAATTGGATCGTAGTGTCACGTTCCGACATTGTATAATTGAATCGGAGTGTCACATTCCAACACAGTATTCTTGGATCGGAGTTTCACGTTCCAACACGATATAATTGGATCGGAGTGTCACGTTCAGACACAGTAACATTAAAGGAAAAAGATATGGAATTAATGGAATGTAATCAATCTCAAAGAACTCAATGCCCCAAATGGTTTAGTTTGAGGCATGAGTCATCATGGATGATCTTGATATTGTTGGCTTTTTACATACTTACTTTAGTGCTGTTGACACTTGTTCATCTTGTTTGTTGCTTATCACCTGTTAAGTGCTATAGTTGAGTTCATACTATTATTCATTGTATATTAGTTTCTATTTTGGGTTGACATATGATATCTAGCCAGTCTCCAGCATATCAAGTTCCAAGGTGAGTTATTCATTCAAGAGCTTGTTGGATTCTCTTGGTCAAAGCATGATGTCCTTAGTTTTCGGACATAAACTATTTTATTCATTTGCTTAGGTGTCTTTGATACTCTTAGACTTAGTAATTGGAGATTAGATGCCCTTGTTGTGATGACTTTCAGGTTTTAGGAAATGATATTAATCAGATTTTGAGCTTCCGCATTATTCTTGTATAATATAATTTAAGGTTGAATTCGTTAGTTCACCCACCTAGATAGTTAAGTGTGGGTGTCACTCTCGACTCGAATTGGATCGTGACATATTGTTTGTCCTCTGTATCTAATTCATGTTTAAAAATAAGGTATTTATATGTATGTTATATAGTTGTATTGATAATTAAGGTAAATTGTATTTGAATTGTTTTGTTCATATGCTAAATTGCTTTAATTTGTTTTGTTTGATATATTGATACATTAGGTTTTATAAATACTTGTATATAATTGAAAACAAAGTATTCATATGCTAACTAGACACATAATATATTAACCGAGGATAGGAAATTAGATTCTTTAATTGAAGCCCCAGATATGTAGATATATATAAATTATAACACAGTTCATGATTTGAAGAGAGGAATACATCGTTGCAATTTAATAAATTTAAGAGTGCATGTTTTGGTGTATATACTTGTAAGATATGTAGAAGTCAAACCTTTGTAGATATGAAGACATCAAACCTTCAGATGCTTAACTGTATGTGAATTGAAGGATAGTTCATTAATAAATACAAGAAAGTGATAAATCAATTTAAGTGAATACTTTATGCTTGACTATCTTAATGGAGACAAGGGAAGAATTGAATATGACGTATCTCAATCTTTTTGTTGAACGATTAGAATCCAAGTGTATATGCATTGACTAGGTATTATTAGTCATTAATTTAAAATTCGAAAAGTTGAGAATTTTAGGGACGTAATTAAAGGGATTCAGTTATGGTTTATATCTTATTTAGTGCACTCTAATTATAATTGTATCATTGTATAATTTTAAAAAATTACATAAATACAGCTAGATATACATATAAACTATAATCATTTTTGATAAATAACATATTTATAGCTATTAAATTTCAATAATTCTATAAATGTAGTCATTTATGTAAGTTGCTCGAAAAATAATTAATGTATTACGTCTAAAAGATAAAGTGAACTTTAAACATGCATGCACATAATATATACATTCGTATATATGTACTTAATGCATGCAATACTAAAATAATAATCATAAAAAAAATATTAGATTTCACAACAAAATTTTTAAAGGACTATTCTACATATACTAATGTTTATGAACTTAAATAAGAATCAATAAATACATAATTTAAAAAATAAAAATATAATATATAATATAAAAAGATGTGACACATATTAATGGAGGATTAAATATTGACAAAGGTAAAATAAGCTTTGCATAATATTATTTTCTTTTAGTTTTGCATTAGGGTTACAAAATCGAATCAAACTGCAAATCGAAAAAATTTCGACTAGTGATTTGGTTTAGTTTGGTTGTAAAAAAAATTCAATTACATTTGGGTTGGTTTGGTTCAACAAAAAAACCAACCCGACATTACATATGTAATTTTAAAATTTTATTTTATACATAAAAATATTTGTTTTGATATCATTTTAAAATATTTATTATATTATTTCATAGTTTTTATCTTTTAATATATTATTGCAAGTTTAAAACTTAGAATTCGGAATGGTCTAATAAAGATTATAGTTCATATATAGATGTTGAACTTAAATCAATATCAAACTAATACTAGTGCAAAAAGAAATCAATTTAACACTAAGAATGACAATAATATTGAATATTTGTTCTTTAGTTTTACATTGATTTAGACAATTAAAATATATAATCTAATTTTAATTTTCCTTAAATATTTAGTAATGTAACTAATACTTGTTAAACATATTTTAGCACAATTTAGTACTTTTGAATTTTGATTATTTTCATTATGACTTTACAATTTTTATTTTATATTATGATTTCATTATTATTTTTTATTGAATATTTTTGTGTCATCAATACTTATCTCTTATTTTGTGTTATTTTTTAAGAACAACTTAGATAATTGTATTTTGATTGGACTAAAAAATATTTGGACCACAAGTTAATTATATGTTTGTATGCAAACTTTAACGAAAAAATTCAAAAAGCAGGAAAAATCTGAAGTTTATTAGTTTTGTTTGATTTATAAATTTAAAAATTCGACACAATAGTTTGGTTTGATATTTGAAAAACCCGAACCAAGAGAGATTGAGAAATCCAAAAAAATCCAAATTTTGTTAGTTTAATCTGATTTATAAATTTAAAAATTTTATACAAATAATTTGATTTGATATTTGAAATATCCAAACTAACCCAGTCATATATATCCCTACTTAGCATAATATAAAAGGAGGAGAATAATTATTTTTTAATGTTAAAGAGAAGAAATAACTTTTACACAAGAGTTGGAAGTGACGAAGTGTAAATGATTTTCGACCATATTTGTAAAGGTGTTTGACTTGTATGGTCAATAGAATTAAAGAACCTGGTAAACAAAAAAATCTCTTTGCTAAAAAATTAGAATGCACGAATTACAATCATATTATCATCCTTATATTTACAAAAAAAAAAAAAGGCAGTTCAAGGATGAATGTTGCAATCAATATTGTACTAATAGCACTGTCAGTTGTACTATAAACCTGGACCAATCTGATTGGTCATTCAATCACTTTTGCTTTTGTATAATCACGTGTATTGTGGTTTATTTCTTAGCAAACCACGTGCACATGCAAATTTTGTGTTTTTCTACTTCTAACTCGGTGATGTAGTAATTAATGAAGCGGATTAAGAATTATGAGGTCTTAAGTTTAAATTTTAATAAAGGATCAAAAAGTACTAGATTGTTACAAATCCCTTGAACCAATTAAGTGGATTGTCCATTGAATATTCATGAATTAATTGTATTCATGTATGTATATTTCCAAGGTGATATGATCCATTATGGATAAACATGTATCTACTAATTTGGTGACCTTTGGGAGTGATATCTCAACACTATAAATAGAGACATCACTCACCATTTGAAGTACACACTTGAATAAGATGAAAATGACTCTTCTTTTATCTACTTCTCTTGTCTTCTTCTCTTTATGATTATATTCTTATGAGCTTGATTTTATAACACGTTATCAGCACGAGTCTCTATCTAATTGAGAGTGAGTTCTTGTTTTTCTTTAGCTCATATTTTGATTGATCTCGTTATGAAGATCAAAGTATTATATGCATAAAATCAGGAACCGAAGACATATACTACTATTGGTTGAATATGACATGCTATACAAAACTTCTTAAATAGAAGAAGGTATAAAATTTTAATAGCATGAATTTGAATGTTATTTTGATTGTTTTGAAAGACTCAAAGGGTGAGTCATGTTGTACTTCGGTTTATTATACCGTTGGTTAAGGGTAAGACGATGGATTCAAGTTTCATCGCACCAAAAGGGTAAGACATCAGGTTAAAGTCCGGATGCACCATAATGAAAAATATTTGAGGATAAGACGATAGATTCAAGTTCTATCGCACCAAAAGGGTAAGACATCAATTTGAGTTTTGATGCACCGTGATTGGGTTCAAGTCCCATAGAATTATGGCGTAACACGCCTTATATGGGTAAGACATTGAGTTTGAGCCAATGCACCATAGCGATGATAAAATGATGACTAAGAAAAATAATATATTTTTGATGAAATGTCTTGAAATTCATCATATTGAATTTGCTCCATTCCTTGAAAAGAATGTGGTAGCAACATGTGGTAACTCTGAAATCCGCCTGTTGACTTGCTCCATTCAATCATATGAATGTGGTAGCAGTGAATGATTAGTCTGAAAGATGACAAATAATTAATGATATGAATAAGGGCGTGGAGGGACAGAATTATAATAGTCATCATTGTGGTAATGATAAAAGGAAGAACACTATGAGTTCTTCAAATAGTCCTTCAAAATGTGAAGGCAATTTTTATTATCAAAATGGTATGAAAGGTCATTAGACTTGTGAATGTTGTCAACCCAATAATTTGACAAGTTTATAAATCCTCTATCATGATACAAGAAGATAAAGTGATGGTACACTTGATCTTTCAAAGTGATGTTGAGGTGTGTCATGGAAATATGATGAATTTTAAAGCCATGACAATGTGCTTATAATGCAAATTTATGAAGTACATATAAATAATTAGTCCATTCCTTGAAGAGAATGTGACTTGTGATGAGTATCGTGAATGCTCGACCATTCTATAAGAGAATGGGTCCAGATGTGATAAAATCATTATGGGTTGGATATATGCCACAACTCACCTCTATGGAAGGTTTGAGAAAAAATGATATATGTCACTTCTCATCTCTACGGGAGATTTGAGAGGAAATAAATTTTATTTGGCAGAAATGGCTAATTGTATTGTACGTTTTATACGTCACTATGGTATGTTTATTGTGAACTACCGAAAGGGCAAAAGAAAGAAATAGTTCTTGCCTATAAGGGTTGTGGTCATTATTGTGTGGCAATACAAATTTGTCATTGGTTGTGTACCTATGGTACAACAAAAGTAAAGCAAGAAAGACGTCTTGCTCGTAATGATTTTGACCATGACAATAATAATATAATTTCCTCCTTGAAGGAGATGCTCACCATAGGGATGGTGTCATGCAATATGTGATAGTACACAAAATTAATTGCAAGCTCTAACGAGTTGTGCTATTATCAGAGGAATAATATTGGGGTTGTAGTAAGTCTCAAAAGAAACTTTTTAAGTTTCGGATGAATTGAAAATAAATATTGAGACTATAAATCACTACAACCGAAGAGGGTTATAAATGTTTATGTAAAAGATTACCCCACTTTTCCTCATGTTTGTTCCATACAAACATGTACATGCTGATGAAATCACATATAAAAGTAAATTATAAGTGTACTAAAATAAAGATCAGTTGGCATGACTGGTTGACCATTCCGATTAAATGTGATGCAAACGTGATTGAGAATTCAGGTGATTTATATGATGAAGAAATAAAGATTCTTCAAGAATTCTCTTGTGTTGCTTGTTCTCTTGATAAAATGATCATTGTACCAGCTAAGGTTGGGATTGTAATCCCCTAAAATTTTTGGAACATATAAAAGGGTGAATATGGGCCCGTTCACCTGTCATGTGGATCATTTGCAACTATATGATTGATGCATCTATGCGATGGTCACATGTATTTTGTTGTCAACTTACAAATTGGTTTTTGTAAGGTTGTTTGCTCGAATTGTTAAAATTAAGAGCACAGTTCCAAACTATGAAATTATATTGATAATGCTGGTTGATTTAGCAGAAATTGTATGCCTCCAATTATAGCTAAATCATGGTTATGAGAACAAAACTCCCAAATAAGATTTGGTATGAGATAATTTTATTTAACATGTAGCAACACATGTATGCATCAAACCAACAAGGTTTCCCCATTAAAATTGGTTCAGGGTCAGGAACCATATAATTTTCATCTAAAATGTTGAATGTGCGGTTATGATTTTAATTGCTCCACCACGCACAAAGATGAACTTCCAAATAAGGTTGGAATGAATGTTAGATTTTCTAACATTAGGGGGAGAGATGATTGACAGCTGAAAATTATGTGTGAGGTTAATTATGAATTATCTAGATCCTCGTTAAATAAATATGTGAACTTAAAGTTCAAGGGATAATTCAGTTGCATAATGTTGCAAATCAGTTGCCAGATGAATGCACTGACCCTATGATATAATTCAGCTGCAAATGCTCCAATGTGAAGTCCTTGAAGGACAGAGTCTATGATACGCCGGAAGCGTAATAGACCAATCGATTCCAAATATAAAATTCCTTGAAGAAGGAAGGAGCAAATGATCAATATGGTCATGATAATGAGGCAAGTGCTATAAAAGAGCACATTGACATAACACTTCATAAAATCTTGAAAAAGGTTCAGGTACCTGAAATAATGAAAAATGAAGAGATCTCGATAAGTTATGTCTTGTTGGAATCGATATCAAATAACCGTCGACGGTATCTTTGATATGAGGTAGCGCTCAATGATATAAATTGTGACGAGGATCTTGAATTCAAATCTGTCATATAGTGTGGACAGATAAATGGTTGGCCAAGTAAAATGCACAATTCAAGTATATTTTGTTTCACTTAGAAAAGTGACATTTTGGACTAGTAGTCCATAAATCAAGGTATAATGTCAGTGGGGTACAAATAAATTATTATGCGATAGTATAACCGTAAGATATCAAATACGGTTTGTGCCTTGGGGCATAAAGGTTTATCGCAAAAATCCTGACATTATTGGAGATGTTTTCTCCTTTGGTGGATGCAATAAGGTTTGTTTTGATCTGGCAACATATGAAAAACTTGAATGCATGTAATGAATAATTGTAATGTCTAGCTAGACAATGAAGGTTATATGAAAATCCTTGAAACAATCGAGGTGTCTGAAGCATATAAGAGTTTGAAAGAAACTTTTTCAATAAAGCTTCAAGAATCCTTATATGGATTGAAATAGTCAAGGAAGAAAAAGGGTACAAAAGAATGACCCTAATTGTCCTTGTATTTTTATGAAAAGGTCTTGGTAAGACAAAATTTTGTCTTGACCTACAGATTGATAATTTGACAAATGAAATATTTGTCTAACAGTGCACATACACTGAAAAGTTTTGATGCAATTTTATATGGATAAATCGCATTCATTGAGTACCCCAATGATTATGAGATCACTTGACATAAATGATGATTCAGTTTGATCTCAAAAGAAGGATGAAGAGTTTCTTGGTGATGAAACTCTATCTTGGTGCAATCAGGGCACTAGTGCATCTTACTAACAATATTTGACCAGATATTTGTTTTGCAGTAAATTTACTGGCAAGAGTCAGTTTCTCCCCGATAAAAGGACATTGAAATGGTGTTGAGCACATGATTGAATATCCTCGAAGGACCATAGTTATGGGTTTATTCTATTTCGAGGAATCCAAGACAAAATTGTTTGGTTACGCAGATGCAGAATATTTATCTGATCATCAAAAAGCTCTATCTCAAGCACGCTACGTGTTTGCATGTGGAGGCACAATAATATCCTGGCGATCAATGAAGCAAATGTTGCTATGCAGAAATAAAAGTCCTCCATGAAGCAAGTTGAAAGTGCGTCAGGTTGAGGTAAATAACACACCATATTCAGGAAATGTGTGGTTTTTCTTTGAAAAAGAATATGTCAACCACAATGTACGAAGATTGAAGACATCATCACAAGAAATTAAGTGATGTTTTGATCAGGGGGAGTATAATACGCGTTGCACTCTTTTTCCCTTGACCGAGGTTTTTTCCCACTGGGTTTTCCTGGCAAGGTTTTTAATGAGGCTACAAATAGTGCGTTCAAAAGATATGTGTACTCTTTTTCCTTCACTAGTATTTTTTCCCACAGGGTTTTTCCTAGTAAGGTTTTAACGAGGCACATTATCTATGGACATCCAAGGGGTAGTGTTACAAATCCCTTGAACCAATTAAGTGGATTGTCCATTGGATATTCATGAATTAATTGTATTCATGTATGTATATTTCCAAGGTGATATGATCCATTATGGATAAACATGTATCTACTAATTTGGTGACCTTTGGGAGTGATATCTCAACACTATAAATAGAGACATCACTCACCATTTGAAGTACACACTTGAATAAGATGAAAATGACTCTTCTTTTATCTACTTCTCTTGTCTTCTTCTCTTTATGATTATATTCTTATGAGCTTGATTTTATAACATAGATAATTTATTCTCATCGGTATTAAAAAAATGTCCACACAATTAAATACGGTGTTTGATTGCTTCTCTTTATTTATAAAAAAAAAGGCAATTACAAATTATAAAAGTTCAATAATAAAGAAAATGATTTAAAACCTCAAAAATATAAGTATCTCACATTTTGTATTGGAAAAACACGGATAGACACAAAAATATATATGGTAAAAGTAATAGAAATGAAATGGGAAAATAACAACATCAAGAATTTTACGTGGAAATCCTTCTGAATAAGGGAAAAAACCACGGGCCAAGAGGAGCAACTGATATTACTATAGTAAGGAATTTTACATTGTGTAGTCACGAATACAATACTCAAAGTGACTACTAAACACTCAAAAGGAACAATACTCTTTTGGTTTCCACCTTACTAAAATATCGCTCACACTCTATTTTTCTTCATGGACTATTTATCTTGTATAGTCTATGGAATACCTCACTTTGTTTTCAAAATGAATTTGTCTCTAACTTGGTGTGTTCTATAAATGAGCAAGAATACTCTATTTATAGAAGAAATTTACAACTAATGATGTCATCAATGACATTATGAAAATACTTAAGTTTCAAACTTTGCAACTTAAGTAGTTATCTTGGTAGATTCAGTTGGTATGTTGTTGTACCAAATTAAGACTTTGACAATTAATATGGGGCTGGAACCTCACAAATCTCCCCTTCTTTAAAGAGAGCTCATAACCACAAGTTCTTTGCATAACTCGAACTTGTCGTTCGGTATTGTCTTGGTTAGCATATCTGCAGGATTTTTACTTGTGTGGATCTTTTTGATGTGAAATGATTCACTCTCCACTTCCTTACGAATTCAATGATATCTGACGTCAATGTGTTTTGTTCTTACATAGTACATGGAGTTCTTACTCAAGTCTATTGCACTCTGTCTGTCACAATAGATAATATACTCCATCTGATTCAAATCAAGCTTTTGAAGAAATCACTTTAGCCATATCATCTCATTGCCGGCTTCAGTAGCCGCAATATACTCAACTTCAGTTGTAGATAGTGCAACACACTTTTGCAACTTCGACTGCTATGATATAGCCCCCCTGAAAAAGTTAAACAAATATCCAGTGGTGGATTTTCTGTTATCAAGGTCACCTGCCATATCAGCATCTGTATAGCCTTTCAAGATTGGACTTGATGCTCCAAAACACAAGCATTCATCTGAGCTTCCTCTAAGATACCTGAGTATCCACTTCACAGCTTCTCAATGCTCATTTTCCAAATTGTCGAGAAATATGCTGACAACACCAACTGTGTGAGAAATATCAGGTCTAATGCATACCATTGCATACATTAGACTTTCGATGACGGAGGAATATGGAACTTTGGCCATGTTCTCTTTTTCCTCCCTAGCTGTAGGACACATCTTCTTGCTCAACTTCATATGACCAGTAAGAAATGTACTAACAGGCTTAGCATTCTTCATATTGAAGCGCACTAGTACATGTTCAATGTACTTCTTCTGGGACATATAAATCTTCCTTTTATCTCTGAGACGAGTAATTCTCATGCCCGAAATTTGCTTGGCATGGCCCAAGTCTTTAATAGAAAAAACTTACACAACTCTTTCTTGAGCTCGTCAATCTTGGAAGTATTCTTGTCCACAATCAACATATCATCCACATACAGCAAAAGGATGATAAAATCATTGTCAGAAAATTTTTGTACAAATAGACAATGATCTGAAGAAGTCTTCTTATAGCCTTGCTCCTCCATAACAAATTCAAACTTCTTGTACCACTGTCTAGAAGCTTGCTTTAGGCCATATTGACTCTTTCTGAGTTTGCACACAAAATTTTCTTTACCATCTACTTTGAATCCCTCAGGTTGTTCCATATAAATCTCTTCTTCTAGATCACCGTGAAGGAAAGTTGTCTTCACATCCATCTGCTCAATCTCTAAATTAAGACTAGCAGCCAAACCTAGAACTGTGCAAATCGAGGACATTTTCACAACAAGAGAAAATATTTTGTCAAAGTCAATCCCCTTCCTTTGACCAAATCCCTTAACAATCAATCTAGATTTGTACCTAGGCTTCAAGTTGTGTTCTTCAACTTTAACTTTGAACACCCACTTGTTCTTCAAAGATCTCATGCCCTTAGGCAATTTTACCAACTCATCAGTGTGGTTTTCATGCAGAGACTTCATCTCATCTTGGATGGCTTCAATCCATTAATCCTTGTTCTCATCTTCCATGGTCTCCTCATAACATTCAGGTCCTCCCCCGTCAGTGAGTAACACATACTCATTGGGTGAATAACGGGAGGAAGGAAATTGTTGTGTTGTGGACCTCCAAAGCGAAATATTTGATTTGTCCACAATTTCATGAGCAATAGGATCATCAATAACAATATCATTGTTATTAGGGATAATGCCCAAGTACCCCCTCAACCTATGCTCAAAATCCCAGAGACACACTTATACTATACTAAGGTCCTATTAACCCCCTGAACTTATTTTATAAGTAGTTTTCTGCCCCTTTCCAGCCTACGTGGCACTAGTTTGAAAAAAAAGTCAACCATCATTGGACCCACAAGATAGTGCCACGTAGGCCGAAAAGGGGCAGAAAATTATTTTAAAAAAAAGTTCAGGGGGGTAATAGGACATTAGTATAGTATAAGTGTGTCTCTGAGATTTCGAGCATAGGTTGAGGGGGTACTTGTGCATTATCCCTTGTTATTATCAACATCAACATGTTGATTTGATACATGATTCTGGGCGTCAATATGATTATCAAGCCCAAAAACATCATACACACTTGTGTGAGGAACGCCATCATGATGAACTATACCATCAAAACTTGAAAATTTTATCTTCTCCGCTCTGTCAATATCTTCAATTGTTTGATTCTCGATGAAAATAATATCATGGCTTCTCACAAGTTTATTTTCAATTGGATCATATAGCATGTAACCAAATTCATCAAGGTCATATCCAATGAAGATGCACTTTCTTGTCTTGGCATCTAACTTTGACCTCTCATCTTTTGGCACGTGTACAAAAGCTTTGCAATCAAATACTCTCAAATGGTCATAGGAAACATCCTTTCCGTACCAACCACTATTTGGTACATCACTTTGCAAAGCAACAACCGGAGATAGTTAATAACATGTGCAGCGGTCAATAAATCCTCACCCGAAAATGAGTTCGGCAACTTTGCTTCAGAAAGCAAACATCTAACTCTTTCCATCAAGGTCCTGCTCATTCTCTCAGTCAAACCAGTAAGCTGAGGAGTCTTGGGAGGAGTCTTCTGGTGTCTAATACCTTGATGCTTGCAGTATTCCTCAAATGGTCCACAATATTCACCACCATTATCAGTACGAATACATTTCAGTTTCTTTCCAGTTTCACTTTCAACTGAAGCTTGAAATTGCTTGAAGACACCTAACACTTGGTCTTTAGTCTTCAAGACATAGACCCAAAGTTTTCTCGAGCAATTATCAATGAAAGTGACAAAGTAGAGTGCACCACCCAATATTTTTGTCTTCATTGGACCACATTAATCAGAGTGCACCAACTCAAGCAATTCTGTCTTTCTCGAAGGGGGGTAGGACTTAAAGAAAAATCTATTTTGTTTACCATCCAAGCAGTGCTCACACTTTTCTAATTTAGCACTTTTGAAATTTGACAAAAATTTCTTCTTGGCTAGAACATTAAGTCCTTTCTCGCTGATGTGGCTAAGTCTCTTGTGTTATAACGTTGAAGAGCTATCACTCTCAACCACATTCATTATAACGTTGAAGAGCTATCACTCTCAACCGCATTCACCATATCAACACAAGCAGAGGTCGTAGTCCAGTATAGACCACGACGTTTGTTACCACGAGCCACAACCAAGGAACCCTTAATGAGCTTTCATTTTCCATCATCGTTGGTACTAACATATCCTTCATCATCTAAAACACCAACAGAAATCAGGTGCAGACGAACATCAGGAGCATGTTTCACATTATTTAAAACTAGTTTAGTTCCAACACTAGTTTTCAAACAAATTGTACCAATACCAACCACCCTAGAAACAGTCTCATTACCCATACTCAAGGTTCCAAAATCTCCAGGAGTATAGGAAGAGAAAAAATTCTTCCTTGATGTCACATGAGATGCGGCACCAGTGTCCACAACCCAACCTGACTCATCAAGCAATATTTATTATGTCTGCATCAAGAACGATAACAAGATCTTTGATGATGACGGTGGCTAGGCAATTTTCATTGCCATCTTCTTTAGTTTCCTCTTTGTTTTTGTTCTCCCTCTTCAACTTCATGCAAAACTTCTTCGTGTGTCCTTTCATACCACAATGATAACACTCAATATCCTTAACTCTGCCTCTGGATTTGCTCATATTTTGTTCTCTATTTTGAGAATCATGAGTTTTGTTTCTCCCCTTGGGGCCAGTTATCAGGACACTCGACAAAGAAGAACCTAGAAATTTTCTTCTCATCTTTTCATTCAAGACACTACTCTTGGCGGAATCTATAGAGATCACATCATCCGTAGCAGAATTGGACAATGACGTTCTAAATGTTTTCCAAGAGTCTGGTAGGGAACCAAGTAGAAGCAAGCCTTGAATTTCTTCATCAAATTTGATGCCCATAGCAGATAATTGGTTCATAATCCCCTGAAAATTGTTCAGATGGTCTGTCATCGGAGAACCATCATGATACTTTAAACTCAACATCTGCTTTATTAAGAATATTTTGTTGTTGCCAGTCTTTCGAGCATAGAAACTTTCAAGATGCCCCCATAGGGTTCGAGCATGTGTCTCCCCAAAAATATGGTTCAACACATTATCGTCGACCCATTGCCTAATGAATCCACAAACCTGTCTGTACAAAAGATTCCACTCTTCATCTGTTTATTATCAGGCTTTACAGTGGTAAATACTGGTTTATAAAAATTGTTAGCATAAATCAGATCTTCCATTTTTCCCTTCCAAATGACATAATTAACACCATTCAAAATAACCATTCTACTTGTGTTGACTTCCATCATTTTTCTCCAAAAAATATTGTTATCGCAAATCAAAGTAAATCTTTTCTGATGTGGAAGTTCAGACTGTGCTGCAACCACAGAGCATACTCAGATAAAACCTTGGCTCTGATACCAGTTTGTTGGGAAAACACGGATAAACACAAAAATATATATGGTAAAAGTAATGAAAATAAAATGGAAAAACAACGACACCAAGAATTTTACGTGGAAACCCTTCTGAATAAGGGGAAAAACCACGGGCCAAGAGGAGCAACTGATATTACTATAGTAAGGAATTTTACATTGTGTAGTCACGAATACAGTACTTAAAGTGACTACTACACACTCAAAAAGAACAAGACTCTTTTGGTTTCCACCTTATTAAATATAAGACTCTTTTGGTTTCCACCTTATTAAATATCGCTCACACTCTATTTTTCTTCACGGACTATTTATCTTGTATAGTCTATGAAATACCTCACTTTGTTCTCAAAATGAATTTTCTTTCTAACTTCGTATGTTATACAAATGAGCAAGAATGCTCTATTTATAGAAGAAATTTACAACTAATGTTGTCACCAATGACATCATGAAAATATTTAAGTTTCAAACTTTACAACTTAAATAGTTATTTGATAGATTTAGTTGATATATTGTACCAAATTAAGACTTTGACAATTAATATAGGGCTGGAACCCCACAGTTTGAATGATAAAGTTCCTTGGTATAAAAAGAAACGGATAAGATTCAAGAACCATTAAGAAGAAAACTGTATAATTTTAGAGAGAAATTATGTAAAAGGCTAAAAATTAATGGAAGAAATCAATGGTAGGAAGAGGAAGAATACAAAATTTGTGTGTACAAGTAGTTTGCTAAGAAATATTAATATTATTTGGACAATTAACAATTGTAAAAGAGTACCAGTTCTACCATAGAAAAAATATAAACAAATAACTCTTGCATTATTATATTGTACTCCTTTCATTTTAATTTGTTTAGGTAATTTAAACTTGGAATAGAGTTTAAATAAGGTTTATCGAATTTTATAGTTATAAACTAAGATGTAAAATATGTAAATATTTTAATCTTGTAATATTAAATATTGTTATTAGTGATTAATTATAATACTTAGAAATATGTATAACGTAAATCTGGAAATGTACAGAGTCCGGTCTCACAGAAATTTAGGAGGATCATAAGTGATTAATAAAAGACCTATTCTAACTCAAAATAATGGACATCCATTTAGCTATATATCTTTATATATATATATATATATGTAAAAAAAAATGAAGAGGAGAATCCGTTTGGAAAAAAATGTGTTTGGTCAGCTCCTAAACTGAAAGCTTGTTGCTGGCAATGCATTCAACCAGCCACCCAAAACTGTGATTTTATGTACAATACAATCAGCATTCTTTCCACGCATCATATCATTTTTCACTACCATAATCCTACTGTACCCATTAATAAATTGCCTGTTTTAAGAGACTCTAACCACTTGGTTCATCTGCAACACCATCTGAATGATACGACGATATGTCCACAGGCGGAGAGATACAGCCAACGCTGCCTTTGGATTGGAAAGACTTCTTCTGCTGATCAAGATAGATCACTACCACTGATATATCATCGTGGAAATGACGCCTAATTCCCTTCTCTATTTTCTTTATGTCCTTGTACCTCATTTCCCTCTTCTTACCAGCTTCCTTAAGGGCTGCTCCCACCAGTCTCTTAGCTATTCCCTGCAAGTACACCAACCCAAAACTCAGTCCATCATACTACTAAGATCAAACAAACGAAATAGCAACAACAGCGAGAAACAGGTATCTAGTTTTGCTAAGATGACTTCAAAATGAATGTCATCAAAGCCATTATCAGTCCCCTTAAGATTAAGCAGACTTGCGTTCGGATGAAATAGTATACTTGGTTGTATACAGTCCGCACGCAAGCTGTTTAGCAGCTCAACAAAATGTACATATTTTTCCGTAACTTGTCAACAGAAAATAAGAACAAAAGAAAGGTCAACTTACAGCTCTTGGGTTTTTAAAGACTATTTCCACAGCAGCTTCATCACTTAGTTGTTCCCAGAGGCCATCAGAAGCAAATATCACAAATAAGTCATGCGTTCTAATTCTTCTCGTAACTATGGAAGGTTCTGCAGTCATTACAGCCCGCTTCAAAGGAACAGGATTTCCATATTTTTGAAAGATAGGATCTCTGTTTAACTCCGGTCTCTTAAGATAGGCATCTCCAATAGATCTTGAGACCTGCAAAGTGCGATGTATAAGTATCTATCTCCCAAAATCACATGAAAAAGTCTAGACTAAAGACCAAAGACAGAAAATAGGCTATAAATAAAAGGTAGCATGCATAAGTATCTTTCTCGCACATTCAGATGACAAAGTCTAGAGTAAAGAGCAGAGACGCATAAAGGCTACAAACAAAGTGCAGATATTCTCTCTTTACTTTCCCAGGATAATGTTCATACATTTACAAACACATAAAGAATAAAATCAAGATTATCAGAAGATATAGCAAAAAAAAGTTAAAAGGGAGAGGATATTAATATTCCCTGAAATCACAAATCTCCGCCTTATGAAATCCTCCTATCTCAAAAAACGAAGGTATAGTCAGCAAAATTAAAGGGAAAATCGGAAGCACCAACTCAACAATTTCTGTGATTCAACCGGGATTAAGCTGAGCTAGAAATTGAGAGGATCAAATAAGAAAAGATCGAACACAGAAATTGAGTTCATGGGCCAGATAAGGAAGCAGAAAGAACAAAATGTCAGTTCAATTCTACACACTAAAGAACTCTGTAGCTACTCTCAGGAAGATGAATGAAAATATTTTCAAGAAAATCCAACTAAACATGTTACGCCATAACAATGGCGAATCATTGACCATAAGGTAGACAACCATTAACGACAACAAACACAACATTTTGAGATTACAGCTATGACTTGCCAAGTGGGAATCTCATAAGCAAGCTCCCGTGAGTCGTGCTTTTTACTTTTCAAAAAGGAAACCAGGAAAACAGGAAAAGCTAGAGAACTCTAATGTGCAGTTCACTTACAATGAATGGATTATTCACAATCAACATTATTTAGAGCTATCACAACAACAGCGTTGAACCAAAAAATGCTTACGTCAACCATAAATAAAGGCGACAAATTTGGTTTAAAGTAAGCACCAAATAAGCAAGCTCACCTGAATTATGCCTTTTACTCTCCAAACTCCTCGACAGTGTACCACTATAGATGGATCATCAGGATGAAGTGATTCCACCTCTTTCCGCACCTCCTCACATGAAACATTATGATCAGTGGACAACCTTTCTGCAACCACTTTACTTTTCTCCCCGTCAAAACCTCTGCGTCCTAGCACTGCCCTAGAGTCTCCTGCATTAGCTACATACAATTCACTTCCCGAGATAGCACCAAACAAACAACATGATCCAACTGAAGCAATCTTCGGCATAGAAGGCAATGATTGCTTCACCAATCGAATAAAATCCTCTTCTGTTGCATTAAATGCTCTCTTTATCACCTCCGATGATAAACACCCTTGCTCTTTCTGAAACTCTACACCAAATTGAAAGCAAATAAAATTAGATAAACTGCACAATACTGATCTAGTGATTGATCAAAAGGCAAGCAGCCTAATTAATAGAACACGCTACTCATGTTAACCTAAAACACCAATGTTTGAACTCTCCAACCAGAAAACTAAAAAGTCAAACGGAAAAATAAATCCTAGGTACACAAAATCAGGCATCACTGATGAACAAAACATTTCCAGAATTAAACTAAAATCAGAATTCTGTCTCCCTAACCTCTTTTAAAGTAAGATCGTACACATAGATAATGGGAATAAGGAAGAGAAAGATATCGTACTGTTTAAATAAGGAAAGAGATGTCTATTAAGAAAACGCGCAGCTTCAGGACCTCCATGACCATCATAAACACCAACATAGGTAGCAGAAGGAGAAGTAAGTACTTGACTTTGATCTTCAAGAGATGAATTAGCCTGAACAACAGCCATAGAAAAATCACCAGATGCATGAGGCTTCAAATCTGTATGCCACAAAAGTCCATCACCACTCCGCCTTCCAAAACACCTCTCCAACGGCCGATAACACAATCTCATCATAACTTTTCCGTCCAATTACAATTTCTGAATCCCAAATTTTTGTGAGAGAGAAGAAGAAGAATAGGGAAGAAAAGAGAAATGGAACAAGAGAGGGATTTTAGTTGAGGAGAGAGTCAAGGGGGAAAAACCGCGTATTGAAAAAGACAAACACGGAATAATCACAGCCTACCCTTTACGCGTCTATCTCTTATTACAAAACCAGTCGCGCAATATAATACCAAAAGCCAAATAATGCTTTATCCGTTTTGTGCGATGTCATATCCTTCTAATTTTGACTACCCTCTCCTCTTTCTTAGATTATCTACTATAAATAATTTCAATTCAATTTTATTCCACGTATTTGATCCGAATATAAATTTTTTAAAATTATATGTAATTGTATCAAAAAGATAAGATATTCGCAAATCTTACATTTATCTTGATAGGAGGTAGATAAGTTGGTTTAATAAACCCTTAATTAAAAGGAAAATTTCTCCAACAAGGATCGTGATAAAGAAAATGACATTAAAATAGCATGATACAAAGTAAATGAAGTAATAGATAGTAATATAAGAATTATTATTATTATTAAGTACTTCTTACTTATGACCCAAGTTTACTTGTAACCCAAGTAATATCATAAATAGTATTTAATAAGGAATAGATTTCGTCCGTACATTGATTACTTGATGGACGTACCAGATTAAATCATAACCTCTATAAATTGGTCCTCCCTCCACCCATTAGAGTTAATCACATATTCTCTACAATAATTTCATTGCTGACGGTTGTGATACCATAAAGTTAGGGCAAGGAGGTAGAAACCAATTTATGACTAACGCTTCCGCTTTTCTCTGTGATGATGTCTTCCTCATCAGGTATGTGCTCCTAACATTTTCCATGTAATATTATCGTGTTTAAAATCTTGATATTATGTATTCAAGTATTTAATCTTACAAGTAATAATACTGAAAAATGAAATTACGCCACTATTAAATAATATTACTAATTAGGAGATCGAGGAGAGGACAAGGCTAGATATCCCCTACCTTTCCTAGTTGATGTGCATTAGCACTTCGCTATTTGTTAACTTTTTATCCTAATCTGCAACCTCTCCAAATATTCATATCTAATGATCATGTTCTCGGTAAATTGAAGTTGTATTATGTATTGTCTAGTCACTAAGTGTGTGCTACAGAGTTCACTTTAATATTGTCTCATATAACTTCATTCATAATAATATCTTCTCATATATACCCACACATCCATCTAAGCATCTCCGTTTGGTATCTTCATCTTTCCAGCATGGACGTTATGACTAAGTAGAATGCCTCGTACAATAATGTTGTTAGTATAACCATCACTTTTGTAGAACTATTTTTAAGCCTTAGCGACACATTTGTATCACATATTACCTCGGAGATAGGCCTCTATTTTATTCACTTAGTTCTAATACAATGTGTGATATCATCATCAATATTTCCATCTCTTTGAATTATTGACCCAAATTAAAGTACTTGAGATTTTCTCTTTTATGTATGAATTGTGCATCAATCTTCACTTTCCCCTTTGGCTCATGTGATATGTTACTGAACTTGCACTCTAGAGCTTGTATCCAAACTTTCAGCCTATTGTTGACTCCATCTTTGTCTCATCAATCAATGTTATGCCACCTGAGAGTAACGTAACATACATCACAATACCCCCTTGAATATTTCGTGTTAATTTGTCCATTACTATATATGGCGAATATAAATGTGTTAAGCATTGATTCCTTAAGCAATCCTGTCATGATTGGGAAGTGTTTTGAGTCACCTCTCACTATTTTAACCAAGTCTTGAATCTATTGTATGTATCCTTAATTGCTCAGGCCACAAGTACACCTCTACACTTCAAACATATTCAAAGGACCTCGATAAGGGTTTTATGGTGAACTTTTCTAGGTCAATGAACATTGTATGTAAATCTCTTTATGTCCTTATATTGTTGTAGCAATATTGTTAGGATCAAACGCTTACCATCATGCCAAAATTTATAGCTTATAACAAAGACGCAACTTTATTTTTTAACCAAGTGCACCAAGTAAGTGTCATGTTCAATCATGATTTCAATCCAAGACACCTAACCCCTCGTGGGCCTTGCCATTGGCAGGATGTTGAAATTACACAACATATGCCTCATGCAAAATGTGTTTTACAAACTGTGTTATCAAAACCAGAAAATAACTGATTGTAATAAATTGTTCAGAAATACGAAGTAACTGAAATTTATAGAACCAGTAAGCGAGATGAACAGAAATTTATTTCACAAAATACTTAAATATGTAAAAACGTACCAGAATCTGAAATAACCTTTTAATTGGAAGAAGATTAAGTCCACTGAACTCACAGTGTCCCCTTGAGGAAATTATTCCCCTCTAGTTCCGAGGTTTGATTTGGAATATAACCTCCCAGTGTAAAATGATCTTAATCAGCAGAGTAAAGATACCAAAAACTCTACTGTCAGCGAATCAATCCACAGCAAGAAAGTACACGAAGAAAAATGTGTTTAGAAGAAGAAGAGGAAGATTAGAAAATTCGCTAAGAAATATTCTGAAGAATGAGTGGTATTTATAGGCAAGAAGAATATGTTCTGAAAGGTTGCAACCCTTTTAGAATTGACACGACCATTAATGAAAGTTTGCAACCTTTCAAATGGTATTGACTGTTCCTGAAAGTTGCAACCTTCCAGAACAGTCTTGGCGGGAAATTTAAATAAAACGGAAAATAAAATGGGTCACGCGCGGATCCAAGTCGGGTCGAGTCAACTAAAAAGTTCTGTTATCAACTAATTAATTGAAAATATTTTTGGCCATTTAATTAATTAAAAAAATAATTAAAACAAAATTTGTCCAAAAAGAATCTCTCGATTGATCATTTGCCAAAGCCAAAGTAGAAGCCGAAGCGAGCGAGCGACAACGACCGGCGCGATGGGGTCCCTCTTTCCAACCTTTTTAACAATTAATAGGAGTTTTTATGTATTTAAAATCTCCTATTTTTATTTCCATCACCGATGGGGGACAAATGGCTTTTCATTAAAGCATAAGAGGACTTTTCAAGTTCCCAACTCTTCAAGTTCTCAACTTTTCAAATTCCTCTCCTTCCCTCTATTTTCCATCAATTCTTGCTACATACCCAACAATCCCCCACATTGATGTGGAATGGTTATAACATAGGAATGCACGGACAATTGTGTACTTACAAGTAAGGATTAATTGCATCTGGATAAGTAGGTTTCCCCTTGGACTTTCTGTAGTGAACATATGTCGGATATACTCGGTCAATCGGTAGATGTGATATCTTTGAACCGTCGATCTTTGGTGTATCACTAGACAACCATATGTCACACAATTAAGCCTTTACTGTTTATGATTCTTACGGCTGTGTTCGTTTCACCCATGAACACCTCCTGGCTTCATGAGTGTACAGAGAATAGGCTTTTGACATAAAATTCTCTTTGAAGCGGCTTCCACTTCACACTCACATAGGTGATTTCTAACCGTGTCCTCTCGTAGATACACTATTTGATCAAATCTACCAAACTTAGCAAATCATTAAAAACTTTAAGCTTTATTACCTCATTAACAAACCTTAAAGTCTTAACCTTGTTGCTGAACATTGTCTTCATCATGAGAATCGATTGAGTTAATTGACAATGTCGAACCGTCAGCCACAACTTTGTTTTTCTCCTTGAATCTAGCTCTTGGGATCTCCAGTCTTCCAGATAGAGTTACCGTCATGCTGACTTGTCCTAAGCCGTAAGCACATTCCCTTAGATGATCTTTTAACTGCCTCTCTCACTAGGCCTTTCGTTAGTGGATCTGACACATTATCTCTTGAATTTACATAGTCAATTGTGATAATTCCACTGGAGAGCAGTTGTCTTCCGGTGTTATGTCTCCGTCGTATATGACGAGACTTTCCTTTGTGCATAACGCTCCCTGCTCTACCTATTGTTGCTTGACTATCGCAATGTATGCAAATTGGTCCAACTGGTTTGGGCCAAAATAGAATATCCTCTTGGAAATTCCGGAGTCATTCCGCTTCTTTACCAGCCTTATCCAAAGCAATGAATTAAGATTCCATTGTGCGAGTAATACATGTCTGTTTGGACGATTTCCAATAGACTGCTCCTCCACCAAGTATGAACACATAACAACTCGTGGATTTTACATCATTTGACCCGGTGATCCAATTTGCATCACTATATCCTTCAATCACTGCAGGATATTTATTATAATGCAAAGCATAATGTTGTGTATATTTTAGATAACCCAACACACGTTTCATTTCCATCCAGTGAGTTTGATTCGGATTACTAGTGTACCAACTCAGTTTACTAATAGCACATGCTATATCTGGTAGCGTGCAATTCATAATATACATCAAACTTCCCAATACTCTGGCATATTCCAATTGAGAGTCACTTTGACCTTCATTCTTTTTAAATATACAATTTAAATCAATTGGAGTTTTGACAACATTGAAATTCAAGTATTTGAACTTATCTAATACTTTTTCAATATAATGAGATTGAGATAATGCTATTCCCTGGGGATTTTTGATAATCCTGACCCCTAAGATCAAATCAACAACTCCTAAGTCTTTCATATCGAACTTGCTGGACAACATGCGCTTAGTAGCATTTATATCGTCAATTTCTTTACTCATTATTAACATGTCATCAACATACAAACAAACAATGACTTCATGATTCATAACACTTATAATGTAAACACATTTCTCACATTTGTTAATCTTGAATTCATTTGCCAACATTGTTTGGTCAATTTAGCATGTCATTGTTTGGGTGCTTGCTTGAGTCCGTAAAGTGACTTCACAAGTCTGCACACTTTCTTTTCTTTACCAGGAACTATAAACCCTTCAGGTTGTTCCATGTAAATTTCTTCCTCCAACTCTCCATTTAAGAAGGTTATCTTTACATCCATTTGGTGGATTTTAAGATCATGCACTGCTGCTAGTGATATTAACATCCTAATTGATGTTATCCTTGTTACTGAAGAGTATGTGCCTAAGTAGTCCGGACCTTCCTTTTGTCTGTACCCTTTGACTACCAGTCTAGCCTTATATTTGTCAATAGTCCCATCAGGTTTCATTTTCCTTTTAAAGATCCACTTTGATCCTAAAGGTTTATTTTCTGGAGGAAGATCAACCAATTCCCAAGTGTGATTGCTTAAAATTGATTCAATCTCACTGTTGACTGTTTATTTCCAATATGTTGACTCTGACGAAGATATAGCTGCTTTAAATGTTTGAGGTTCATTTTCAAGCAATAGTGCTACAAAATCTGGTCCGAAAGAAGCAGATTTTCGTTGCCGAGTACTAGCCTAGGTTCCTCACTAGTTAGAATATTTTCCACTGATTCTTCTCGTGGTCGTTTAGGTCTTTCACTTGTTGACTCACTTTCAGTTTTATACGGATAAATATTTTCAAAAAACTCTGCATTATCTGATTCAGTTATCGTATTAACATTAATCTCAGGATTATCAGATTTGTGAATAAAAAATCGATAGGCTTTACTGTTCACAGCATACCCAATAAAGACACAATCTATTATTTTGGGTCCAATTTTAACCCTCTTCGGTAAAGAAACCTCTACTTTGGCTAAACACCCCCACACTTTGAAATATTTCAAGTTGGGTTTTCTTCCTTTCCACAACTCATATGGAATTGATTGTGTTTATAGATGGGGTACTCTATTGAGTATTTTATTAGCTGTAAGGATGGCTTCCCCCCAAAGGTTTCGCGTGAACCAGAATTGATCATTAAGGCATTCATCATTTCATTTAATGTTCTGTTCCTCCATCTGCCAAACTATTTGACTGTGGTGTATAAGGTGCAGTAGTTTGATGAATAATACCATATTTCAAACATATCTCTGCAAAAGAAGATTCATATTCTCCACCCCTATCACTCCGAATCATTTTTATTCAATTGGTTCTTCACTTCATTTTTGTATTGCTTAAATGCATCAATTGTTTCATCCTTACAATTAAGCAAATATACATAACAAAATCGAGTGTTGTCATTAATAAAAGTTATAAAATACTTTTTCCCACCACGAGATGGTGTTGACTTCGTATCGCATATATCTGTGTGAATTTAGTCTAAAGTTTTAGAATTTCTTTCAACAGACTTGTAAGGATGTTTAACAAACTTACTTTCCACACAAATTTCGCATTTCGACTTATCGCATTTAAAATCAAACAATACTTCTAGATTAAACAATTTTCGCGAGGCTTTGTAATTTACATGTCCCAAACGGGCATGCCATAAATCACTTAACTCCAATAAGTAAACAGAAGCAGAATTTTTATTAATACTGTCAACAACCATTACATTTTGTTTGAAAAGACCCTCATTGAGATAGCCCTTTCCTATGAACATTTCATTCTTACTTATTACAGCTTTATCACTAATTAGGACACACTTAAACCCGTTCTTAACGAGTAGTGCAGCAGAAACTAAATTCTTCCTAATAGTAGGGACATGCAGAACATTGTTCAAAGTCAACATCTTGCCGGATGTCATTTTCAACATTACTTTCCCAGTTTCTGCAATCCTTGTTGTTGCTGTGTTTCCCATGAATAAATCTTCATTGTACTCAGCAGGAGTGTACGTTGTAAAGGCTTCTGTTGCAGAGCAAATATGTCTAGTGGCACCTGAGTCGAGAAACCACTCCTTGGGATTTCCTACTAAGTTACACTCTGATATCATTGCACATAAGTCATCTGTATCTTCCATCATCTCCACGATGTTTGCTTGACTTTTGCCTTTGCCTTTGTTTTTGTCCTTTCTTGGAGCATGACAATCAGAAGACATATGACCAGCCTTGCCACAATTGTAACAGTTGCCTTTGAATTTCTTCTTGGCCTGTTCTGACTTCTACCCGTTGGACTTCTTTCTCTTTTTGTCTTTGGTAGGAGCTTCTTCAACAATATTAACTCCAATGATTGTTGAATTCTTACGCGACTTCTTTTCGGCGTTTTTGTTATCTTCCTCAATCTTGAGCCGTATCACAAAATCTTCAAGCTTCATTTCTTTACTCTTGTGCTTTAGATAATTCTTGAAATCGTTCCACGAAGGAGGCAACTTCTCGATCATTGCATCCACTTGAAAAGCTTCATTTACTACCATATCTCCAGCAATCAGATCATGGAGAATAAGTTGAAGTTCTTGCACTTGTGATCCAACAGTTTTACTATCTACCATTTTATTGTCTAAAAACTTTGCGACCACAAACTTTTTCAAGCATGCATCTTCTGTTTTATATTTCTTCTCAAGTGCATCCCACAACTCTTTTGAAGTTGTTATTGCACTATAGACATTATATAAGTCATCCTCTAAAGCACTCAAAATGTAGACTTTACATAGGAAGTATGACTGTTTTCATGCTTCAATAATCATGAATTTTTCCCTGTCTGGCATATCATCAGCAGGAACTGGAGTATCTTCACTTGTAAATCTCTGTAGACCAAGAGTGGTAAGCCAGAAAAATACTCGTTGCTGCCATCCTTTGAAATTCACACCTGTGAATTTACCCGGTTTCTCTGCTTGTGGTACAAGAGTTCGGGTTGGTGCAGCAACAGTCACTGTAACACCAGTGTTTGCCATTTCTGATAAACAAAATTGATACAATATAAGTAAGCAATAAACTATAATTGCAGACTTAAATGAGTATAACACCAGTGTTCAGAAAGGTTGCAACCCTTTCAGAATTGACACGACCATTAATGAAAGTTTGCAACCTTTTAGAACAGTCATGGCGAAAAATTTAAATAAAACGAAAAATAAAACGAGTCACTCGTGGATCCGAGTTGGGTCGGGTCAACTAAAAAGTTCTGTTATCAACTAATTAATTGAAAATATTTTTGGCCATTTAATTAATTAAAAAAATAATTAAAACAAACTTTGTCCAAAAAATAATCTCTCGATTGATCATTTGCCAAAGCCGAAGCCGAAGCGAGCGACGACGACGACGGCGCGAGGGGGTTCCCTCTTTCCAACCCTTTTAACAATTAATAGGAATGTTTATGTATTTAAACTCTCCTATTTCTATTTCCATCACCGATGAGGGACAAATGCATTTTCATTAAAGCATAAGAGGACTTTTCAAGTTCCCAACTCTTCAAGTTCTCAACTTTTCAAATTTCTCTCCTTCCCTCTATTTCCCATCAATTCTTGCTACATACCCAACAAAATGTTGCTCTTGGGAATCAAACTCACGATCTTGGCACTGATACCACTTATTAGGATCAAACTTTTACTATATATCATGCCAAAAGTTATAACTTATAGCAAAGGAACAACATTATTTCTTAACTAAGTCCACCAAATAAGCACCATGTCGATCATGGCTCTGACCCGAGCCACCTAGCTCCTCTTGGATCTTGTCATAGGAAGGATGTTGACGTTACTCAACAAATATCGTTATAAGATGAATGATGACGAAATAAGGTGGCCAGAAGTGATGAGCAATCACGTCGAAGCTTGGTCTCTGTGATATAGGATAGCAGTAAGCTTGGCTACAACGAAATACTTAATAAGTGTGCAGGAAATGGAGTTCGTCACTTAAGTCATAAGTGGGGGAGCTCGCACATGTAGTTCGGGAAGGGGGGAGCTAGTATAAGCTATCACAATAACGTATGTTTGAAGCTCAATATGAAATTCTATTTTCTTGCAAAATTCTTTCGGATAATTTGTATCTAATCACCCCAATATGAATTTTATTTAGTTCTCGTAGATAATTATAAACTATTGTAGTATGACTTAGTATCTTAATATCGCTATAGTTGTTGCAGTTCTGAATATTACTCATGTTCTTATACAATAGAACCATTGTATTAAAACTTATCTATACCGGGTATTTACCCCCAATTAACGCAATTTTAGTTATTATGTGATTTAATAGTAAAACACATGTTAATTAAAGTTAAGTAAAATGAATTATAAATTTAAACACATGACATGCATATATTTGATTGATATAAATACCCGGTGCGAATAAGTTTTACCCTTCATTATGATATTAAACAACTCAATATTTACTTCACCTATGTTCAAAAAATCTACCTCAATAGTTTGGCTCGGTTGGTTTTTCCCTTTTCCATTTTCCCTTTTCATCATAGCTTAGTTAGAGGGTTCAACTAAATTGAGAGCATATTCGAAGTATTTTTCATAAATACTTTTTTTAAAAAAATAAAAATAGAATACTTCTTTTTTTTAAAAAAAATTAAAATAAAATTTTAAAATTTGGAATATATTTCAAAAATAAATTGAAAATTTTATTTGAAGTTCTTTTTTAAAAAAAAATAAATTTTAACTTTTTAAATTTTTTGATTTGATGGGGGATGGGGGATTGGGCTGATCTAGAAAATGTTTTCCTTGCTTTTTAAGCAAATTGAGTTGATTTGGAAGAAAATATTTTTCTTCATATCAAATACCGCCTTAGTACTTAGTTACGGAAAAAGAAGATATCATATTTATTTTGTTTCTCAATTAAAAGTTGGAAATATACTAATATTTCTCAAATTTCAAATCCAAATTTTCCATATCGGTATTGTCTACTGAAACCCTCTAGGATTATCCTTTTAGGTTTCAGACTCGAAACTACAATCATAGAATCTATACCCTGTTCATTTCTATTTTTAGGTTCCAAAGTTATAATCATGAATTGTATAAGGCAAAGGGTGTATTTGATAGGAAGGAAAATGTTTTCACCAACTATTAAAGTTTTCTTAGAAAATATTTTTCGCTATAAAATTTTTCTTAGAAAATATTTTCTAATTTTTTTTCTTATATTTGACTGGTGAGACCAAAATAATTTCCGGAAAATATTTTTCTAGTGTATGATTAGTGAATAAAAAAAATACTTTTTAGAAAGTATTTTTTATTTTTGGCTAGATTAGAAAATAATTTCTGACTTATTTCCTTGAAAATAAGTTGGTTTTCAACCTATTTCTCTCATGTTTGGTTGATGATTGCAAAATAATATTCGGTAACTTTTTTTCTAGTGTATGATTAGTGAATGAAAAATACTTTTTAGAAAGTATCTTTTATTTTGGATAGAGAGTAGAAAATACTTTTAGGAAAATCGTTTTTGATATGAAAATCAACCCCTATAATCGACTTGACACTTGACCCCAACACTCGATTCAGAACCTAATCCCAATTACCAACACGAAACCTGACATTTGCACTGAAACCTAACCCTGAACATTACCCGAATCAGTACACTATCCCAAGACCTAACCCTCCTGAAGATTCGGCCTTGACCCGAAGACCTGACCTGGACACAAAACCCTACCCTGACCCCGACCCTAACTCGAGATCCGACCCCGACCTCGACCTTTACACATGATCTGAGACCCGACGCAGACCTCGACCCAAGATCTAAGACCCGTCCCTGACCCTTACACTTGACTCGGGACCCCTACCTAAGACCTGACTCCAACTCGAGACCCAAGCCTGGTCCCGACCATGAGACTTAACCCCGACCCCAGCACCTAATTCCGACCCCAACACCTGACCTTGACACCCAACTAGACTCGACCCATTCCTTGCGCCGAGACCTGACGTCGACCCAAGACTCGACCTTGACTCGAAACTCAAGCTCTAATTCTAACTTGAGTTTGGACCTCCACTCACTTTAAAATTCTGGAGATGGATCTCGAATCGAGGTTGAGAGTTGGATGTCGAATCAAGAATTCAGAGTCAGATCTAGGATTAGTATTGGGAATCAATATCTGAGACTTAAGTTAGGATGGAAAGTTGAGGAGTGAGGTTCAAAATGATTTTGAAAAATGTTTTCGTTACTTTGTAAAAGGGAGGTATTTTCCTTAAATTTGAGGAAAAGAAGTTGATTTGGAAAATATTTTTCAAAACATTTAAGCCAACCAAACATGAGAAAACTGGAAAAAAAAAAACAATTTCCTTCATATCAAACACACTTAACAAGTAAAAACTAACTCGCAAGTCGCATGTATACATCAAGACAATAACTAAATAAAACTATTAGGGGTCGTTTGATAGCGTGTAACAATTTATAAAATAGTGTTGAATACAATATATTCATTATATTGTTACTCCCTCTGTTTTATTATTAAAAATTGATGTTTTAATTTAATTGTCCATTTTCGCAAAATTAAGACTTCTTTTTCATGTTATCCTTAGTATTGAATGACCAAAAATAATAATTCCTCCGTCAATAATTGTTTGTCAGGGTAAGATCATGCATTCCCCTCAAGGAAAATTTAATATAAGGTGTAATTTGATTAATATAATCCTACTGTACCAAGAATATCAAAAGTCTACATAATTTTTCAATTAAACAAAATGGAGTAATTATTAAGGCCAGAATTGGGGAAAATGACTAATTATTTCTTGATTGTTTAAATTGAGGATTAATCTTGAAAATCTATTTTTAGTAAACCTGTTAAACAATTGTGGACGGTGAGAGTAGTAGTTCAATATAAAGTTTCAAAACATTATTAATGAAGTTAATTTAGTAAAATATATATGTTTGATTAAATTTTTTTTAAAAGGAGGGTGTCAAGTGAACTAGCTCTAATTAAAGTTTTTCTTTAAGGGGTATGTTAAAATTTTCTTTAGCTTGACCATGAAGGGACGAGGTTATAAACAAAGCAATATTGAAAACACACCGTATTCTAGAATTAGTATGGTGACAACCTTAATTATCCATGTTGATGATATGACAAAGAAGAGATTAAAGAAGTTGCAAAGATATTTAGCTACATATATAGTTCAAAATGAAGAACCTTGGAGGACTTGAGTATTGTTTAGGACAGACACTACAGTAAAAATAACTTTTAGTGATGATAAAAATACACATTAACAAAGCATGTTGAAGTCTTTATCGACACTAGTTAATTGTCATTGAATTCCATATCGTTATAGGCTTTAAGAACATTTACAAAGAGTGCTAACTACCGCTAAATTAAGTTATTACCATTAATTAAAGATCATTTCTGCGAGTGAGAGGTGATCCAATGTAGCAAAAGTATTTTCCTTTCCCATAGAAAAATGTTGTTGACTTATTGACAGAAACATGAATGGTCAATTGCAGAGTAAATGACACTACTATAGTCTAAAATCATGGACTAAAAGAGCATCTGCCAACAAACAAAGGGAGGTTTCAGTATAACAAGTTGTTGACAGAGTTTGTATTGATAAGTTATGTAGTGTTTCACATCAGATATAAGGTATTCAAAGACTTCACATAAATCTAATTGATCTCTTACTCCCATAGTGTCTGTCTCATTCTGTAAAAGCATATCTTTCCTAGCCTGAACTATGTAAATATAAATTCGTTCTGGTTAAAAAAAAAAGGCAGCCTGGTGCATAAAGGTCCCTAAGTGAAGGGTTAGATCTATTTTACGCAATCTTACCTTGCATTTCTACTGTCTCCACGATTGAGAGGTCCCATTACCTTTAGATCACAATGTTGCACCAAAGCTCCCCCGTCTGGTTTAAATGTACACAAAATAGGGAAGTATTCTTCTAATCCACTGTTGAAATTTCCTGTGAAGAAGTTTTGGAATCTTGTAGTGTCTTAGAGTGTCCGAGTAGGCTAAGAGATGCATCATCAGCAACAATCTGATCAAGTTCAGTAGGTGATGATCGGTCCTCAAGATCATTAGAAAGTCCCAATTGTTCACTTGTATTAAAATGACACCATTGTTTCTCCTTTGCATACATCACAGCAGGATACAAGAACAGTCCTACAATAATGATTGAGCCACTTACTATAAACGTCTTTAAAGAAGCCAGATACATGACAAAGAGAAGCAACAGAGAAGGTGGCAGGCAAAGCAGCATTGCTCCAACTGTTTGCAACGGGACCTTATAAGGTCTATGAAGATCTGGCTTCTTTATCCTTAAATTTATGAAGGCTGCAAACTCAAGAAGCATTCCTATTGAATAGAGGAAGTTAAGAAATTCCAAGATTTCTTGAAACGTCATCCATGACAGGAGGATTGTTCCGGTTGCAGAGCATAAGATGCTGATAGTTGGTGTCCCATATTTTGATCTGCAAGATTTGAAGTTATAACTTGTCTTGTGATAATAGACTAAGAAAGCCACCACGCTAAATTGTAAATTTGTTATTTCCCTTTAGTAACATTCATGATATTTAAATCCAGATATAAATCTATGAATGTGGAAACCTTAAATAACAAGTCTTTCATTTTTATTACTTTGTTTGCAACTTTCCTAAGATACTCCTAAGACTGGATTATTCTTCTTTAAATAATCCCTCCGACTCAATTTGTGTGGAAGAATTTAAAAGTTAAGTTGTTTCTAGTTATAAAATGATGACATTCTATTTGCGACAGACTAAAAGGAAAAGGGTGCTACGTCAATTGGGACAACGGGAGTTCATTGTTTGATGATCGTGATCTACCTTAATTAAACTAAGTCATACAAGGAAAAAATCACTAGTTTGCAATGTTCAAAGAATCAATTGAAAATGTGTCAAACCTTGAAGAAAATACAGAAGGAAGCATTCCGATTTCGCTCATCCCAAGAAGTTGGTAGGCATCACTACTCATTTCAGCTTCAAACAACCCCATATTAGACATTGCAGCAGCAGCCTGAATCCACCATTTTAACCATAAACCCCCAATAAGCATTCCAACTTCTGCAAAATAACCATCACTCCACTCACTAGAATCAGAATCCAACGCTCCTGTACCGGCAAGAAGTGGAATTATGTAAGACAAAACCACTAAAACCACAGCCCCGAGCAACGCCTTTGGAAACGTTCTACTAGGATCATCAACCTCCCCTGCTACAGTACTAGCCTTATCCCAGTAATTCAAATTCCAAAACAAGTTGTTAAAGTATCCCCTCCATTCAACTTTTTTAAAATCGACAACAAACCACTTTCTTGTCTTAATCCTAGGAATCGATAGAATCCCCATTACTAAAAAGGGTAAAAGCGAAAAGCTTGCAAGTAAAACAGAGGAAAAACCAACAATATGCAGTCCTCTATAATTCAAATAGGTTAATGAAACTGCAATTGCTAACAAAGCAGGGATTCTAGCAATTAAATGAGTAAATATGGGTAAAGAATGCTTCAAGTAATCAAGGAAGAGTAATGGATATAGAGCAGTATCCATAACACCACTAAACCATTTCCAAAACCCTTGTTGAAAACCCCAAAAAGGGCCAAAAGCTGATGATATCCATATGACATAACCACCATTTTGAGGGAAACTTGTGGATAATTCAGCTGTGATTAGAGCTTCAGGTATGCTCCAAAATAAAGGGAAAATCAAGAAACCAAGTAAAGATAATAAAGGGCCACCACCAGCTTTAACTGAATCTTCAATACCAAAAGGTCCACCTGAAACATCATAGAAAATGAGAGCAATAAGAGGTAATAAAGTTAATTTTGGGTTTTTCTTAATATCATTCACCATTCCCTATTCAAGGAGAGAAATACAAAGTCAAACCATCAACAACAAAATTGTAAATCTGGAGATCCGCATTTTATGGTAAGGATTTGGGTGCTCCTATATAAAATAATTTTTTCTTCAATTTTTTTCTTGGATTGAGAAATGAGAATTGGAAATAGTCAAACTCAGAATATGCTTACTGCACGTGTTTTATATCTTGTTTCTGGACTTGACTTGTACGCAGACGCATTAAACTTTTGTACTTAATTATATTTAAAGCCAAAATTTCCTTCCTGATTTTCAAATTTTTAGATATACTGTGACGCCCAAAACAGGAGCGGATTTAGCAAGGGCATGGGTGTCATGTGACACTGTTTTGTCACAAAGGGAAAAATAAATACGCCCTTCGTTTGAAAAAAATGATCATATTTCCTTTTTAGTCTTGTTTCAAATAGAATGATTCATTTCCTTTTTTGGCAATATTTTAACATTAACTTTCCATGTGACATGTTTAAGACCACAAAATTAAAAGGTATTTTAGTACATTTGACATAATTTTAGATTAGAACCACAAGATTAAAGAGTTTTTTTTCTTTTCTTAAAATTCGTTCCAACCAAACTAGGCTAATTTTTTTGAAACGGAGGGAGGGAGGAACTTATATACTATAAATGTGACACTCCTTTAATCAAAGTTGTGGTAGCAGAACCTTTTTTTGGCGTGAAATTTGCAAAGTGAAGTCGCGGGTTCAAACTTGTTTGGCCTCATTTTTTTATGTTCTTTTCATTTGCCTTCTTTCTCACATGGTATTATTTTGATTACATTTTATTAAAAAAGAAATTCATCGAATGTTTTTTTATATACAATATATTATGTTATATTGTTTATATATTTTTTTATTTTAAAAAGGTGATAATGCTTACTAAAATTTTTGTGTACGCCACTGACCTCAAAAGTTTTTAAGAAGGTTTCACGGGTCGGACTGTGGAATCATCTATCAACCAAACCCCCAAGACTCAAATAATTGTGTCTTTCACGTACACTTGTATGGTTCATGGATGGGTATACAACTCATAGAGGCATCTGTAGAAGAAGACCCTCAAGACTCAGATCTCCTCTACTTTCACGGACGCTGAAATTGTGTATTGTTTGTGGAAGGCGTTCGTAGACAACTCTGTCGATTTTAAGTCAGGACTAAGTGAGTATTTTTTTCACTCTTTTAAATTTCTATATTATGTCATTTTGACCTATTTTAAGTGGAATTAGGGAGATTTTATCAGTCTAAGACTCCCCATTCTCTCATAATTTCCTCTAATTCAATTTCTTCTCTCTCCAATCTCCTCTCAAGCAAGAACTAGGGTTCCAATCTTCAAGTCTTCATTTAAGAATCAAGCCAAAGATTTTACTCTAGGAATGTGCAATTTTCATCAAAGGCTATCCCTTTGCCCCTCTTAAGTCCCAAAGAAACCTTAGAATCTCAAGTTTATGATCATGCATTTCAAAACTAGAACAACATACGTAACACTACATAAATTGGAGAGCTGAAAATTTATGAAATACTTCTACAACTAATAATAACCGCTTCGATCGATCTAAGATTTAAAAATTTATAGTTTCAACTATGTTTCCTAGCCTCCTATGATGTTTTGCTTCCTCCAGTTCATGTTAGCAGATAAACCAACTGCAAAATAGTCTAGAAAAACAAAGCAATCGTAAATAAGCCACCAAATATAGATAAATATTGTTGCATTGGAAAAAAGTGGGGAGGAAATTGAATACCTCATCATCTTTTTTCTGCAAAGACGGACAACATTCTCCTGGTGTGGTCCTTTATATGCATGGATTTGAAAAGTTTCAATGGTTGTACGCAAAGTCAGGTTACTAACTTCCACAGTTCATGCAAAAATTCACCACATTCAGCCAAAATAAAATTGATTGTTTCAACATAGTTAACCTTGTACTTGTGAACCTGCAAGGCATAGAGAAAATATTGTATATACGTTTTGAGGGATATATATTATTCACAGAAAAAGCAAAGAGGAAGAGAGTCATACATTGGTTTCATTATTGTTGTAATCCTGAATAGCATGGTTAGCCAGTTCCATCAACAAGTCATTTTCTTTCTCAAAATCTAGATATGGTACATATGTTGCTGCCTTAGCATCACCAGGATAGATGTCAATGTCGAAACCCTGTCAAATAAGTCATATCCAAGTTGTAACAAACAAAAAGAGAGGTCTGATAGAGATTTTATATGATAGAAAGTAAGTTAAAGCAAGTGAAATTATAAGAAGAAGCTGATATTCAATATTCCGGTAAAGATTGTTCTATTAGAAGCTAATCAAGGAAGAATTGTTAGTGGCCTAGACAGACATGAGTTGGCTATTCAAATTGGTGTAGTTTGTACTGAATTAGCTGAAACAACCAAGGCACATCTATAACATCACATCGCGGAAGAGAAAGAGTATTATGAGCATTCGTTTCCGTAAAATTAGGTCTTGGACCTAATTCACACCTTTAACAGTTTAACAACAACTACAAATTCAGTGAAATCACACTATAGGAAGGATAGAATAAACGCAGGCTTTACCACTACCTCTGCAAGGTAGAGGAGCTATTTCCCACAATTTCATATGTTACAAATAACAATAATCAAGAGATAAAGATAAGAGAGCAAAACACAATAAAGGTATAGATTTAGATTATTATTATAAAGAAAACTCAGAATATTATAATAATAAGAAGAAGACAAGAAGTATAAGATAGAGGAGAGAAATTTTCTTATTCAAGTGTGTCTTCCAAATGGTGAGTGATTCTCTATTTATAGTGTTGAGATATCACTTCAAAAGTCATCTAATTAATAGATACATAGTTATCTTGGAAGTTCTTATCACCTTGGAAGCACCTATACATGAATCCATTTAATAGTGGATAAATCTAATGGATAATCCACATATACTATACAATGGATTTATAACACTCCCCCGTGGATATCCATAGATTATGTGCCTCATCAAAACCTTATTAGGAAAAACCCAGTGGGAAAAAAAGCCTAGTGGAGGAAAAAGAGTACACATATCTCATAATACGCTTTGAATGTTGCCTCGTTAAAAATCTTACCAGGAAAAGCCAACTTGGGATAAAACCATAGTTAAGAAAAAGATTACAACGCGTATTTCACTCCCCTTGATGAAAACTTTACTTGATATCTCGGAGACGGCGCATTTTAATCTTGTATCTCAACTTCTCAAACGTTGATGTTGGCAATGCCTTAGTGAATAAATCAACAAGATTATCACTTGAACGAATTTGTTGAACTTCTATCTCACCATTTTGTTGAAGATCATGCGTGAAAAATAACTTTGGTGAAATATGCTTTGTCCGGTCTCCTTTAATGTATCCTCCTTTCAATTGAGCTATACATGCAGCATTATCTTCGTACATTGTGGTTGGTATATTCTTTTTCAAAAAAAGACCACACATTTCCTGAATATGATGGGTCATTGATCTCAACTAGACGCACTCTCGACTTGCTTCTTGGATGGCTATTATTTCTGCATGATTTGAAGAAGTGGCTACCAACGTTTTCTTCATTGATCGCCAAGATATTGTCGTGTCTCCACATGTAAACAAATAGCCTGTTTGTGATCGAGCTTTATGCGGATTAGATAAATACCCTGCATCTGCGTAACCAATCAGTTCTGACTTGGATTCATTGGAATAGAATAAACCCATGTGCATGGTCCCCCGAAGATATCTAAGTACGTGTTTAACACCATTCCAAATGTCTTCTTGTTCGGGAGGAACTGAATCTTGCCAGTAGACTTACTGCAAAACTGATATCTGGTCAAGTATTGTTAGCAAGGTACATTAGTGCCCCGACTGCACTAAGGTAAGGAGTTTCATCACCAAGAAACTCTTCATCCTTCTCTTGAGGTCGAAATGGATCTGTATTGATGTCAAGCAATCTTACCACCATTGGAGTACTCAATAGATGTGAGTTATCCATGTAAAAACGCTTTAATATATTTTCTGTGTACGTTGATTGATGAACAAGTATTCCATTTGACAAATTCTCAATCTGTAGGCCAAGACAAAATTTTGTCTTGCCGAAATCTTTCATTTCAAATTCTCTTTTTAGACACTCAACAGATTCTAAAAGCTCTTTACGAGTGTTAATGATGTTCAAATCATCAATATACACAGCTATTATAACACATTCAGATTCCGAGCGTTTAGTAAAATTGCAGGGACAAATTTGGTCATTTTTTTACCCTTTCGTTAACAAACATTCACTCAGACGATTCTACCACATCCTCCTGACTATTTCAATCCATACAATGATTTCTGAAGCTTTATTGAACAAGTTTCTCTTGAATCTTTGTATGCTTCAGGTATTTTGAATGCTTCAGGAATTTTCATGAAAATAATGTGGTCCAATGAGCCATATAGATAGGCTGTGACAACGTCCATTAGACGTATTTCAAGTTTCTCATGAACTGCCAGATTTATGAGATATCTGAAGTTGATTGCATCTACCAAAGGAGAATATGTCTCCATATAATCAATGTCAGGTCTTTGAGAAAAATCTTGAGCAACTAGTCGGGCTTTATATCTCACGATTTCACCTTTCTCATTTTTTTTGTACAAAAACCCATTTGTACCCCACTGGCTTGATACCTTCAGGTGTTCGGATTATCGATCCGAAAATTTCACGTTTTTCTAGTGAAGCCGATTCTGCTTGAATTGCATCCTTCTATTTTGGCCAATTATTTTTGTCTACATTCGTGAACAGATTTTGGCTCAAAAATCTTCATTTTGTTGCATTATGTCAATAACAACATTATAGGCAAATACGTTGTCAATCAAAATATTATTTTGATTCCACAACTTTCTCGTCGAGACATAATTCATTGAAATTTCATTGTTTTCACAAGTTTGAACCTCCTCAGATATTTCATCATTTATTATGACTTGGTATCATCTTGAGAAATTTCTTTCAACCCATGATCATCTTAATCATTTGTTCCTTTTCTCTTACGGGGATTTTTATCCTTGGAACCAATTGGTCTACCACATTTCAAATGTGGTCTAGACTCATTTCCTTAACTATTTGTCCCGCCGGGACATCAACTCGAACTGGAGCATTAGCAGCTGGAATATGCAATTTAGTAATCCTTGGAAGATTAGTAAAAGATTCTAGCAGCTGATTCGCAATATTCTGTAAATAAATTATTCTTTGAACTTCTTGCTCACATTGATTTGTTCGATGATCTAGATGAGATAGATATGATAAATTCCAATCTATCTCTTTTTCCAACTGCTTATGTTCTCCCCATAATGTTGGGTATACTGATTCATCAAAATGACAATCAGCAAATCTTGCCTTAAATAAATCTCCAGTCATAGGCTCCAAATATTTTATGATTGAAAGAGATTCATACCCAACATATATCCCCAACCTTCTTTGAGGCCCTATCTTTGTGCGTTGTGGTGGAGCAATTGGAAAATACAGCTCACATCCAAAAATTTTAAGATGGGAAATGTTTGGCTCTTGACCAAAAGCCAAATGTAATGGGGAGAATTCATAATAATTAGTCAGCCTTATGCGCACAAGTGCTGCTGCATGCAAACTAGCATGCCCCCACATAGACACATATAACTTTGCTCTCATTAGTAATGGTCTAGCTATTGATTGCAGACGTTTCATCAATGATTTAATTATGCTAGACTGTTTTGAGTGTGAACATGCGCAACTGGATGTTCAACTGTTATACCCGTAGACACACAATAATCATTAAATGTCTAAGATGTAAACTCACCAGCATTATTTAGACGGATTGTCTTTATTGTACAGTTTGAAAATTATGCTTTCGATCTTATTATTTGAGCCAATAATCTCGCAAAATCCATGTTGTGAGTTGATAATAAACACACACCTGATCATCTTGTAAAAGCATCTATCAAGACCATATAATATTTAAAGGGTCCACATGCAGGTTTAATTGATCCACATATATCACCCTGTATACGTTCCAGAAACGCAGGGGATTCAATTCCAACCTTAACTGTTGATGGTTTAATGATCAACTTTTCTTGAGAACAAGCAGCACAAGAGAATTCCTTTGATTGAAGGATATTTGGGCTTTTTAAGGTGTGCACATGTGAATTATCAATGATTTTGCACATCATATTAAATCCGGGATGGCCCAACTAGTCATGCCAAATGATAAAATCATTAAAATTAGTAAACATTTTGTTTACTACGGCATGTGATTCAACTGTACTTATACTTGTATAGTACAACCCAAAAGAAAATGCAGGTAATTTTTCATGCACAATTTTCTTCTCTACATTAATTGTAGTAATGTAAAGGTATTCAACCTTTCCTTCATTAGTCGTCTCAACGTGATAGCCATTTTGGCGATTAACTTTGAAACTTAATAAGTTTTTTTGAGACTTACTACAATAAAATGCATTATCAATGTCCAATATTGTCCCTCCAGGTAGTAATAAGGTCTCTCTTCAAGAGCCCTCAATTAATTTTGTACTACCTGATATTGTGTTGACATATGTCATTTTCATAACGAAATTAGAAAAGTATTTCTTTTCTTTTAATATTGTATGTGTTGTAGCACTATCAAGAAGGCATACATCTCCATTACTCATCTTGAATCCAACTGACAACTAGGAATTTCTATTAATTTTCATTAAAATAAAAAATACATTAAAAGAAGTACAAAACAAAACTAACAACGGAAATTTAAACACTTCAACATGAAGAACATGATAACTAAAAGCAAATAAGTAAAATATTAACAGACTTCATTGCCCAGCTAAAAGATCAAACATCAGTTTCGATCTCCAAAGAAGTCATCAACTTCCATATGAGTAATGTCACCAGGCCATCAAAAACATCATCCTTTAAAGCCAAATTTGCTCCAATATCCTTATCATATTTATGAGATGTTCCTGGCTTATAATCATCTTTAAGATTCATATGTGACTTAGCTCGAGCATTGAAAGAGGAAGCACCACTTTTTTTTCCCTTCCTTTTAAAGAAATTTTTGTAGATCTTAACAAAATGCTCATGTGTGCGACATTCATTCTTTCAATGGCCTTTCATGCCACAACGATGATAATTACTTTTTGAGGGGTTATTTTGAGAGCTCATGTTGTTCTCCCTTTTATTATGACCACCACCTCGACGATTGGTGTATCGCCTCTTATCTTTGCCACGTTCCCGTGCATTATTGTAGCCCCGATGATCATCTCTTTTTACTTCAGATTGATCACGTGCTTTCACCACATTTGCCTCCGGTAATGGAGCAGCTCCAGTAGGACGAGCTTCATGATTTTTCATTAAAAGAGCATTATGGTTTTCAGCTACCAAAGACATGAGATTAATTCTGAATATTTCTGAAAACCCTTTTCACGATATTGCTGCTGCAATATCACATTTGAAGAATGGAAAGTAGTAAGTGTCTTTTTCAACATGTCCTCATCTTTTATAGTCTCCTCACACAATTTCAATTGGGAGGTTATCCTGAATACAACAAAGTTGTATTCAGTTACGGTCTTAAAATCTTGAAACCTTAAATGCATCCACTCATAACGAGCTCTTGGCAACACTATTGCCTTTAGGTGGTCATATCTCCCCTTTAAATCAGTCCACAATTCAAGTGGATCTTTTACCGTCAGATATTCAATCTTCAGGCCCTCATCAAGATGATGACGAATGAAAATCATAGCCTTCGCCTTATCTTGGCTCGATGCTTCATTTCCCTGAGTAATGGTGGCATCAAGACCTTTAGCAGCTAAGTGAATCTCAGCATCGAGTACCAATGAAAGATAATTTAATTCTTTTCGGAAATATCTAATGCTACAAACTCAAGTTTGGATAAATTCGACATAATGAGATTATATGAGAATATGTGAATTAAATAAAAATATTTATATAATACCTTTGCAAGTAGCAACTTCGTGCTGATAACATATTATAAAGAAAACTCAGAATATTATAATAATAAGAAGAAGACAAGAAGTATAAGATAGAGGGGAGAAAATTTCTTATTCAAGTGTGTCTTCCAAATGGTGAGTGATTCTCTATTTATAGTGTTGAGATATTACTCCAAAAGTCATCTAATTAATAGATAAATAGTTATCTTGGAAGTTTTTATCACCTTGGAAGCACCTATACATGAACCCATTTAATAGTGGATAAATCTAATGAATAATCCACATATACTATACAATGGATTTACAACAATTATGAAATATAATCCAAAGTGTAATCAGTCAATTTTATTTCCTATCGTATCATAATCACATATGTGAAAGTAAACATGAAATTCGAGAATTATATCCCATCTCAATTAGGACACCTTTTTTAAAAATAAATATATTTATTTTTATATTGATTTTAGTACACTATACATAATTTGCACATATACGAATATTGATGCTAATCATTAAAATTTATTTATTTGTTGTTTATATATGCCACGGTTTGTAGAAACTAGACCACATCTAACAAGATAGAGAAGAAGATGTTGGATCTCACCATCCGAATAAATTAATTAATTTATGTAATGATTATTTTAATTTTTAACCTAATATTAATTTATTTAACTTTTACAAGATGACATTATTTTTTCACGACATAACCTTTAAACAAAAAAAAGAGTGTACACATATCATTAGGAATCAGTCTTAAGTATATTTTTTTTATAAAATTGTTTATACGTATTCAATTTCTTATATGTATTCAACTGTGTATATGAAGTGTTTGTATTTGATGCGTTATATGTATTCAACTCATTTATATATGAACTGTTTGTATTTGAAGTGTTATATATATTCAATTGATTTTATATATGAATTTTTTGTATATGAAATGTTTGTCTCTGAAGTGTTATAACTTCTTATACACATACAATTTATGTATTATATAACTCTGTGTAAGATGTATTTTCCCTAAAAATTATTCGCTCTATAACGTAGCCAATGTAACAGTTTGCGTAATCCCATTTTCCAGAATGAATTACCAAAATATCAATGGAAGACATTCATATACATACAGAATTTAATTATGTATACATATACAAACAAGAATTCAAAAATATACAAACACACATTCAACACACAACTTTTCCTGTATACATATACAAAATATACAAGTCAACAAACAAATTATACAAATCCACAGATCAAATTTGTCAATTATACAACTACAAACGTAATTAATTAACTAATACAAACAACTTTTTCAAATAATTTACACTTAACAATCAATTATAGACATACAAACACTAATCTCATCAAGTCTAATTATGCACATTATACAAACAAAAACTTATATAATTCTACAAATAATGTAAAATTTTAGATATACAAAACATACAAATCTATAAACAATCATCGATGAATATATTTATACAATTACAAACGTATACAACATAAACTACATAATAGATTATACAATTGATTTAAGCTTTTATACATTTATGTACTCAAATTGTTGACATCAACTCATCTCTCTAAATCAATCCAAGTGCAATTGAAAACATATTCTTTTAACCAAAACTCCAATAATCAATAGAGTAATTTACAATCACGGATAAAAAATAGTTGATTTTTGATCTATTAGAATATAATTGCAAATAACTGTTCGAATGAAACTCCAATTATTAAAGGAGAATTTATACAATTACAAATATAAATCAATTCAACTGCTTTGTTTTTTCAAGTTCTTCATCTTAATGATTGCAAATCAAAAACAAGAATCAATACAAATCAAATCTATGTTTTCGCACGAAAATTCGACATACATACAAATGAGTGAAATCCAATACATGTATTACTTGCTTGCTTGTATAATGATGAAATTATTTGAATTTTTGTTTGAATTGCTTAGGGGTAATTATAACATGAAATCCGAGTGTTGTTCGTATGAATAAGTCCTATTCGGATCGGTAAAGAGATATAATCGTGTCAGTTAAGTGATTGTTTTCCTTTCCACAATCAAAATTACCACCCTTCCATTTAAAATATAGCTAATAGCTAGTAATTATCAAATTATAGCAATATAGCATGACTATTTTATTTTGAATGGCTATATAGTGAAAACCCTATTTTTATTGACATAAGAACAATACAAGTATAAATTGAATGCTGTGAATTGAGCTCTCTTCAATTTCCGTTTCTTTATCCCTTTGCAATTTTGAAAAGTATAATCATATCCACTTTACACAAGTACTTAATAACCTCTTCTTGAGTCAATTTTGCAATCCTTTAACAAAGATGTCCAGAATTGGGCAACCCAATTTTTACCAGCAGCCAGATAGTTCTAAACTCTAATTATATTTCCTTAGAGTTCAGACAGATATTACATTGTTCCTGTTCTCGCGAAATGGTGCATCCCTGAAGAAACTATTTTGCTTACGAAGCACAGAAATAAGAAGTTAATGTGCCAACATCTAGATAAAAACACCACGATCCAAATTAGTTTTCGCTAAACATCACAGGCATCAAAGAGAAGAACAAAGGATTAGTTCCCAAAAGTAGAAGAACCGTCTGCTTTGTTATCTGTAATATGTACACACTCCACTGCTCGTAAAGGTGGAGGCTCATTAAACTTCAGTACGTAGGCAGTGAAATGAACAGACCGCAACGGCATTATAACTTGAGCATCTAAATACGCATTGCAGGAGAAACACCATACTGATAGATCACTGCTCCAGAATTAAAAAAAAAAGGAAAACCATAAACACGTGTATCTTCAGCTCAAAGATGCGACAAATAAAATGATGAAAGATATTGACGTCTTGTATCACAAATGTTACCTAAAGCTGAGGGCTAAAGAGTGATCAGTCAGCTTGTGATGCTCGAGCATGTGCTTATTAACAAATCGACTGCAAAGAACCTCCTTGCAGCACAAACATAGCCAGTTCTCTGCTGGATGTTGGCACCTTCAAAAAGTTTTTTGCACAACGTCACCAAATTCTTTTCCTTCCAATAAGAAATATCATAACAATTTACAGCTAATTCTCACAGGTATGGTAGGTTTAATAACGAAGTCAAGGAAGTAAATTAAAACCAGTCCTTCCTAGTCTTGAATAACTAGAAACATCTATACATATGGGTGGAAGTGTATCAGATCGCTAAATGCCTATGTGATATCTGAAAACCAATCAATGAATGGACTATTAATTCCAACATACAGACTTAGAAACTGCGGAACTGAGAGTGGACATACAGTAATGCGTATGAAATAACGGGATGCGAAAAATACCATTAAGAACCAAAAGGATATTGCTGTACAAAGTTTACATTTTCTTCTTAAAAGATAATGAGAAAGAAGTACTTTAAATATGTTTATTCAACCTTGAAAATGAGTCCATTCTTCTACTCTTTTCATGTCTTTGAACTTCTCAAATTGAAACTTGCTAACTAAGTTGCTCGGGCTCACCAAAAATGTTGTTGCACCTGTGTCGGATCCTTCAAAAATGCATTACTTTTGAAGGATCCAACACACGCCCGATGACATTTTTGATGAGTCCGGGCAACATAGCTTCCTAAAACTTCTTACATTCTCTATTCCTTATATTTGGTGTAAATTAATAACATCACCACAAAAAGAGAACTGGGGTAAGGTCCTAGATGCAAAGGAGTGCTCAGTGCCTACTATGGGGTGCTTGATAGGGGAAAAAAACACCATAATTGTTAAACATGATTGTTAATCCGTGATACTTTAATCTAGAAACAAGTTTTGAATAGCTAAACATTGGAAGTCTAATAGAAATAAAAATGCTTATCAGACTACTTATTGCATAAAACAAGTAACACAAATTAATATCATTACAAGCACAAAAAAGAAGGAAATAAAATGAAACAAAGACAAATGTATCACTTAACAACTTAGTGCGATAAGAAGTGCAGTAATACCATACAATATAATATGATACGGGTCTTTAGGAGTTTGCGGAGGAGAAGAAAATATAGGGCCATAATGAGACGAACCTGTTGCAAGGAGTATCAGGAGTTGGAATATGGGTGAGATCAGAGGACAAAGAAGCCAGGTGATCACAGTGACTTTTGGCCTCAACCCAACCTGATTCGGACCCGTATAGCATCAGTATCTCATCTTCTTCTTCATCAGCAGGAAGTGAAGACGATGAAGAAGTTCCAGTTGCCATGGATCTGGATTGACGAATTACAATTATGTTAGCCACATTTGACAAATTTAAGTAAGGGATCTTACAAAGTCACAGCTTAGCTTTTCATAAGCTATAGTACACTTTGAAATGCTTTTTCGATGAAATCTGAACATGGAATACATGAGTTGGAAAAGAAGACACAGAAATTATCAATCAGTTGTTTGAATCTTTTTAGGGAAACATAGAATAAAGCATTGTAACACAGCAGCAGACCTCAGCAAAGTAAAGTTAAGCACTCTAAAACAAGTAAAGTGGAACAAGCAAGAAAAATATATGACACCAAAAGATATAAGAAAGATATGATATCGGTTCTGGTAAAATAGAAAGAGTAAATGCAACAAAAGTTGAACACAAGATAAAGAAACAAAAAGGTAAAGAAGAGATCAAGAATTTGAAAGGTATTTATAGATTTCAAACTCAAATACAAAAGCATTATGGCTCATTCAAGGTGTCTGAAACCCATTAAAGGGGCTACAACAACCTATTAGGTCAAGGATGTCCAAAAAAGTTATTTAATCACTTGATGTGTCATTTTTTTACAACGAAAACACCCTGACTTGCATGTGCCTCCGCGCCTGCAAGTAGACTTTTTCCGAAGGACCCTCAGCTTGAGAGTATTAACATATCAAAATAATGAAAAAACAAAGCAAGCAACTAACACGGAAACAGTAACAACTACAAAATAATGCAATAACCTAAAATAGTGTAATCAAAAGCAAGACACAATAAGGAAAAACATTACTTGCCATGATGCCAACAAACATGATAAGTAACGATACCAACTAGATATATGAAACAGGATCATCCATTTAAATTCTTCAATAGAAAGGTGAATTTCTCCAAATCAACAATTGGTTTGGGTTCTATCAGCTACAATCCACTATATACATACAGAATTTCAAGCTCAATTCACTCTGACACAAAACTACTACTTAACAAACAAATTAGCGAGGATACTTAAAAAGAATTTCGCAAAAACGATTTTGTTGAAAAGTAATTAGGGATTTCAATACCTGAAGGAATTACAGGGACGAAGTTGAAATGGGGATCCACTAATTACCGACTTCCACTCCCTTTAGTACTTCTTAACATCAATCAATGGAGTCATAGGGTAAATAATAGTAACTTTTAAACTCCCCCTATTTTTTTCCAAATAATAATTTTTTGATTAGTAAATCTTTATTTTACTTCCATTCTAATAACTTTATTTTTGATTTTTTTTTATTCATTATTTTAATGAAAATTTATGATATTTGTTACTATTATTTTATATGTATGACCTATGTTATTAATTAAAACGGTACACATAGTTGATTTATTTTAAATGTTAAATTGAGATTAAGAAGAGACAAAAGATTATTTCCTACTTATTTGTTAGTTGAAGTGGTTTTTAAAAGAAAAAAAGCAAAAATAGAGCTCTTTAAAAGTAATATTTTTAGTAGGAAAAAAATATATTAATATACTATTATGCAAAAGACATTTTTGACATATTAAGTAACAACAAGGGTATTTCCAGCTAAACAATTATCAATAGGGACAATTTTATTGATCAAATTATTAACGATAAAGATATTTTTGAATCAAATATTAATTAAGGATATTTTTATTCAATTTACGTAGTTTAATATTTTCTTTATTCTTTTCTTATTAAAGAAATAACAGAAAATCAAAATGATATATATCATTAATAAATATATGTGCGGAAACAATATGTTTGTCTTGTAATCTAAGAATAGTCTTAGCAGACAGCTCTAGATGTATGTCAGGATTCATATCGTAATAACCCTCATAGTCTTTTTTTACTTCATATTTTTATGGTTTCGCTCTTTTTTCACAACTTTATTATGACATATTTGGCTTGTATGGTACGATTCCTCATGTTATTAAACATAATTCAGATGAGTTTTTATTTTGGGAAGTTGGAATAATGACCAAAGTCATCATTTGTGGAAGATGAGCTCGAAATTGAATTCTAACAACTTAGCTAATTTTGAAATGCGATATTTTAGCAAGTTAGACCTTTAGTTTGGGTCCCAATGCATTTGGATGAGTTTTAAATCATTACACGAAAGTTTGAGGATTTCTATTTCTTTTCTAACTTGAATGTTGACCTCTATCAACATTTGGTCAAGATAACCTCATATAGGTTTTTTGATTATTTTAGTAGGTCCGGGATGCTGTTTATACTCTAATGGTATATTTAATTTGTGTTCAGAGGGATTTTAAACAAATCTTTAGCGTCCAATCAAAAGAATTTGAGAAGTTGGTTAAACTACAAGATTTTCTAATCTAGTGCAAGTTGATTCCTTCTTTACATTCGTGAATAAAGAGGGGATGGGGTGGTTCTTGGGTGATGGGTCATCGTGATTACGAAGGTAAGCTCATAATTTGAAGGGTTGAATGTTCAAGTTAGGTCCAGTTGAGTTTTGTTTCGCTTTTTTAAAGGGTTTTTGACATTCTGAATGACAGGCTGGGTTGGTAGGTCGCAACCATGAGGAGTCACAATTGTGAAGAACAATTATGAACTTAAATTCTATTTTGAACGATAACTCCATAACTCGATTTTGGGAGCTTGAAAACATATTTTCGGACATTTCAAAAGCAAAGTTCTGAGATTTCTTCATTGAATATGTTTTTAAATCATTATTTACACATTACTCAATACTTTATTGATGTTTCATCTTTAAATTCTTGATTTAAATCAGAAAAATTGAAAAATTAAGCGAAAGTTATGAAATCATATTTAAATAATTTGAAGGTCAATTTGAACTGTCAAAATATTATTTAAGTTTCTTACGTGATGGAAATTGAAAGCATGATTCTAAAATAAAATTCTCGTTTGTTTTGTCGAACTGATAAAAAACTTTCATTATCAAAATGTCTCAAACAAGTATGTCAAATTGACACTATTTTCGTTCTTGCTAATTCGAAAAGCCAAGCAATAATTGCAATGATATCACAAGATCTATCATCTTTTGTGACATTTTGTCAAACAGGTTTCTCAACAAATTCTTATTATTCAGGAGGACGAAAAAGTTTAGAGGCATGATATATGTCATCAATCAGAAGGTTAGTGAATCGTTGCCTCATGAATGAGAACGATATAATCTATTTGACGGATTGTATCAATCATATAAAGCCCAAAGAGCTTATTAAGCACAACTTTGTTTAAGGTTTGTGTCACGCCCCAAACTCGAGGGTAGCAACTGGTCCTGATGTCAAAACGTAGGCATGAGTTGACCTTGCTGAACTACTTACTAATAGCGCATGACAAGCACATGCAATACAAAAAATAAACAACTATACCTCTACTTAAAAATAAACTTTTGTATTAGGATTTTGCCCTGATTTTTCTACCTTTTTGAAGTTTATTTTTTCCTAAAAGAAAAGACAAAACATTAGCATAAATATTTTTTTGAATGAAAAATATTTTTTTTCTTCTATATTAAGTTTATTCTTTATTTTGAAGAAAAATTTAAAGATCTATAAATTGAAGATCATTATTCTCATAGCATAACATGATATCCACAATGTAGATATTTAGAGAGTTTTGTTTATGGGGGGTTTACCCCTCTACAATTTTTATGTTTTTTTATTAGCTTTAATTATGTAGTCAATTGGTCATTTTAATAATAATATTATGGCTTTTAGTATAGTTGTACGTGTCGTCTAATTTATCTGCATATGATTTGCAATTGTAAACTTGCTCATGATGCTCTAATCACTTTCGAACCCAATACCTTGACCGGTGAAACCCTAGTCAACAACTTTATAAAAGAAAATAGCTACTCCCAACCATTTATAAAAAATCACAAACAACTAGCACAAACTTATGTTTGGGCCTTAGAGGACATCATGGTAACTAAGAAAATATAAAGTATAGCTTACATAACTCCATTTTATAAAAAGTAAATTACATTTTATCTCTATTTTTTTAAAATTACAATAATCCCTTAAAATTTGTACCTTTTGAATACATTAAAGAGTATCTCATATACATTATAACAGAAATCGGATACATAATATGTAACTCGGATACATTAAAAACTAGTTCTGATACATCATAAAATAAATCGAATACATAATATGTAGCTCGAATATATTAAATACTAGCTCAAATACATTAAATACATTAGGAGAGAAATAAGGAATTTTAGAGTTTTTTAAAAATAGAAGGGGATATTGGAAATAAGAAAAAACATAAGACGTGTATTTTAGTAATTTTTTCTTATTTTTAAACAAATACAAAATTTTATACTGCCAAATATTTAGAAAAGAAATAATAGTAAATTCAAATGTATTAACCTTAATGAAATTAAATGAGTTGTAAGTTTGTTTATTTTTAGGTTTGAATTTTATCATTCAAATCTTAACTATCATGTAGTTTTCTCACGTTACAACCACTTAATGTCAATGAGTTTGATAAAATTCAAATGATTAAAATTTATAATAAAGTATTTATATCATCAAGATGTCTACTTAAAAATAATTAAATTCTATAAAGATGTAAGTCCTCCAATTTTATTTATTCATTGCTACTGTCATTGCCCACCATAATCAATTACTATCACTACCCACATCCACATTCACAATCATCATTGATATAAATCACTATAATCAACTATTTTCATCGCTAGCCACTATTTCAATCATGAACAATCACTACTATAACAATCAACAATCACTGCTGAAAATCCCCACAATAGATCTACTATGTACCGTCAACCATTGATATAATTCATCATAACTATTATCTATCACTACCAGTCCACCATAACTATCATCCTACACCATCAACCGCTATAATCAACCACCACCATCAAGTGGTCACTAGTCATAACATCACCATTCCTGACACTCAGAAACACAACAACCACCACCATATATTTTTTTAAAATATAACTTTAAATTAATTAAGTATTTTAATTGAGTTCTATATTTAATCTTTAAGTAACCCCATTTGTGAGATTAGACAGGATTTGCTATCTTTGTTGTTGTTGTATTTAATCTCAAGTAAAAACAAATTTTATATATTCAGATATTGAAAAGAACAATACTAATTATTTAATATTCAGATCATAATACAACATTTTTATAATTCAGATGTGTATTCAAATTTAAACACCTAAATCTTAATACACATTTAAATTTAGATATAGAATGACTTGTCTTTTTGACATGGTAAAGTCATTTAAGGAAAACTAAGTCTAGGAGGAAAAAGGAAAAGAAAATACCCACCATTACTAGTGACACTACATTTTCTGGTACTAATTTAGGATTAAGAAACTGAATATCTTCCTTTTCTTGAAGGTGTGTACTTAGCTTCTTCTAAGCTGTCAGGTGAATCTAAGCCACTATTTTCCCCTTGTTTCCTCCTGCCTTTGCTTGACCAAATTTTTGTAAATATCTTCTTTGATGAAAGTATACTTTTCATTCTACCATTGGTAGCCTTGTCAACGTGACGTTTGGTATCACCATTTAGTCCTCCATTTGCCAATCTTAAGGCTGCCAACTCCTCTTTCAAAGCCCTCAGTTCTTCTGCAGAGGCTGTAACCTCCGAATTCTCTGTATTTGTTATCGCGGACCTTGAGCTCCCATATGAAGCACTAGTGAGGTCTCTAATAGCTTTGGGAAGATCCGGAGTGCTACTCCCCGATGATGCATTGGCCCTGACTTGCTCAAAGAAGAGAACTTGTACGACAACACGTGATGGAAGTCTGTCATTTTGCACAGCATGTGTACATGCATCAACTGAGAGCTTCTTGCAATCCATCAAACAGCAAATTCTCTTTCTGTCATTCTTGCTGATCCCAGGGTGCTCCTACAACATCACAACAAGATCAATAAGTAAATTTACTAACATTCATTAGTTGCGAGTAGGAACTTTCTGCACTAGTTTCCACTACAACTAATGTATGTGACACTGACTATTTTACGAGGTCATACCTTAAAAGTATGTATTACTTGAATGACGTTACAGTAATGCCATTTCTTTTGTAATCGAAAAAGTTCCATAGATAGTTCAAAAGATTCTCACCTTGAGGTATATATCAATTGCTCGATAAAGGCTGTCATGACTAGGGCGAGGGAAGTCTGTTACCATCTCTGCTAGACCAACAAATATTGCCAAAGGGAGATTACGATCCTTGGCAATTTCTGTAAGGTATCCATCTACTAGCTTCGCCACCATAAGCTTTGAAGCTTCTGATAAAACCCCTGGAATTTCATTACCATCTTCAGACTGAGTTTTCAAATCCTCGTTATGCATCACAAAGTTCTCTAGTATCTTGTGGAAGACATGGACATCATACATAGTCGCTTCCCCATCTGTAGCTCGAATCAAAAGAGCATTAACAGAAGCCTCCTCCAGTTGCTGTCCTATTCTTTTTACAAGCTCTGCCTTTACCTTTTCTCCAGAATCTACGGAAATGGATGCTTTTAGCAATTTCAACAAGAAACTACAAGAGACACTACCTTTTTCAGCAGGTAATAGACATACAACCGTATCCAATATTGAGCGCGATCTGGACACATCACTGAACTGGCAAACACCCTTCCTAAAGCCCGGGAACCTTCTCAAAGTATAAGCTTTAATAGATTCTCCAATCACTTCGGAGGAAACAATCCCTTTGTTCTTTATGTTGACCATAACCCGTTTATAAAGATCTATTTCAAGCTCACATAAGTCATCAACCCACCAATCATTTGGCACGACACGGCTTCTAAGTCCATTCGAGTTAGGACCATTTCCATTTTCCTCTGGTATCTTGGTCCGGTTATAGGTATAAGACCAATCAACCTTGTGAACATCAATAGACGTCTTGGATGCTATAGCATCAGTACAGTGGCTGATCAACTTCACTTCCTCACACAGAGGTAACCTAGATTTAGTGGTCTGAAGAAATATTATCGAATCTTTCCAGCTTCGGAAAATGGTCGAGTGTAAGAAAACATCAATCTTGTAAATAAGATTTCCTTTCTCAACAGTCTCATCCATTCCAAGATACTCTGCAGCGCACCTTGCTGCTATGACATTATAAGCATTCAGTGTAACTGTCATACCGTAACAAAACTTGACACACATTTCAAAGGCAGTAGGTCCTCCCGGAACGTCATGAATGTGAACTTCATCACCATCTCCTTCACTTGAGTTTGTAACCATCTTTTGCAAACGAGCACTCTTCGACAGAAGAGGGAACTGCAATTTTCACCGATTACAAGTATCAGGAAATACTAAACAAACACATCCTTTTCATTCATTTCTTAAGACAGCAAGCAGAACATCGAACATAAAATCTCGAACAGAAGAAGGTAACATATATTAATTGCATATAGTTGTACCTTATGCAGATGAAACTTCACGTCTCCTACACTAACAACGATATCAGAATCCAATTCTGAAGCAGCATATCTGCATGAACGAAAATTTTATTGATGAAGACTTGTTTAAACAGAGAAAAAACACAAACATTCACCAGGTCTATTGTGAGTGATGAAAAGACATAGATAGATGCACTTCACAGATATGGATGGCCTAACCAAAATCTTAACAGATATTGTCCGTTCTGAGCCTAGACCCCCACGACTCCAAAACACAACATTAGTTTGTAAGGCCTACTTACTTGTATACTCAACATCCCTCCTATGTTTTGTTATCGATAAGAGACTACTTATCCTAAATTGGGGCGTTACACAGGCTCTAAGAAGGTAATTCATATGGAAAAATGAAACCATTAAAATACAACTAAGCAATTGGAATGAGAGATTTTTAATGACGGAATAAAAGTACATTAACCCTACTAAAGAGTTAATCTATTGGGGAAAAAACCCATCCATATACTCAGATACACAACAACATACCACAAGTGGAGTTGGTATGTACACAACCTTACCTCTCCCTCGTGAAAGTTGTTTCAGATAGACCTCAGCTCAAGTAAAGCATATCAAAAACAGTATGAAAAAAGAAAATAGAAAACCTAGCTTCAATTGCACAAACATAGCATGATTGACACAAGATAAATTTAAAAGGGGATATAAGCAAGTAAATTAAATGTGTGTTAGTACAACACCAAAAACGGTTTTTTTTCACAATAAAATAACTACTCTGAATAATCATAACAAGAAAAAAGTGGTGAATAAAACTTTGAAGAATTAACCACATGATCTGACCTGATATTTTTCCCATCTGACTGAAATGTATCAGGTTTGGATCCAAGTTTCATGAACTTCATTTTTGGCAATTTAATCTTTTCCTAAACACTAGCTTATGTTCATAACCTTATATCCCCAATGACCAAAATTACTCAGATATGGAGAATGAAGGAAAATTAACAGGATCTCAAATATGAGTAGGATATATGTATATAGGCATAAATAATGCCTTTTAAACTTTGAACAAGTAAATACATGCGTCCTACGTAGCATAACACACGATCGAACGTCAATATGTGATATAGGATGCCATGTAAGACGTAAAGGAACATGTGTACATATTTATTAAATTCTATATAGACAAGTTTAATGTCTACTTATAAACATTCAAAATTATTGAATATAAATAGAAACCAAATTAAAGAGCACACATATGTATTATATATTCCTTTTGTCTCAGTTTATATGATTTATTTTCCTTTTCAGTTAGTTTAAAACAACGACACATTATTATATGAAATAACAATTTAATTTTAAATATTTATTATATTATAAATAAAATAACTTATATTCATACAAATATCTATCACTTATTTTATTTCAAACCACAAATTTTATTTAACTTTTTATTTTAAAATTCCGTATCAAGGAGCATAGGAATACTTCATAACCCCAAATCTTGTCAGAAAGAAACTATGTGAGAGAGGAAATGGTTAAGTGAAGAAATTGTTCCCTTGGTTGGCTGCAAAGCCCATAGACCCCGGGGGCAACCACTTACCATAGGAGACATGACCAACTCATTAAATTATTCTCCATGAATGTAGTAAGTCACGATACGTAAATATGTCTTTTAATTTAATTTTATATAATATTTATATTTTTAATTTTAAAAGTATACAAGTAGATATTTAAATTTAGAAATAAGACACAAGTATTCTCTAGTTAAAACTGAAATTTCAGAGATGCAATATAACTAAATTAAGAACTTATTACCACCCCAAAATTATTTAAACATTTCTCACGCGTGTCAACTATGTGGAGTCACCGTGTGCGCCACGTAAGTCAAAAGAGGAATAAAATAAAAAAAAGAGTTCAGGAGACTATAGAACATTAATTTAGTTTAATCTGTTTCTAAAATTACAGTTATAGTCTAGAGGATAGTTGTATCTTATTGCTTAAACTTATATAAAGTTAAATAAATAAACACATGCGTCATATGTGAGATCCTATATGGTAATTTGCATCTTACGTGGTGTGCTATATATATTATGTCATGTAAAACTCATGTATTTGCTTATTCAAATTTGTATAACTTAAATTGCCTAATTATGCATGTTGTTCATCTTGTATTCCAAACATATTTAGAACAAAACTTTGTACATCTTTGTAAAAAACAAAGTTTAAGAACATTTTCACAACTAGAAAATTAAAACTAGTAGCGAAACTAGAATAAAAAACAGATTTAAAAAAAAAATACGAAATATTTTTCTTAAAGAAGAATTGTTGTTAATATGTGTCTAAAGAATCTTACTGATTCCAAAAAACTTTGCAGAAGCACGAAGTTACCAAGTTTAATGAACCAATGAAGAACAAAAGAATAGAAGAACTGAAATTAATTCACAAATCTAATATTTGTAAAACACGTACCAGAATCTGAAAAATTTTTAATAGGAAAAAGATCAAGTCTACTGAACTCACAGTGTCCCCTTAAGGAAATTATTCCCTCTAGTATCCGAGGTTTGATTTGGAATATGACCTCCCAGGGTAAAATGATCTCAATCACCAGAGTATAGATACCAAAAACTCCGGTGTCAGCGAACCACTCAACGGCAGTAAAGTACACTTAGAATACTAGATTTAGTAGTTGAAGAAGAAGTCCATGAATTCTAAATTAAAATGAGAGGAACTCCCTCAATTTATATAAAACAAAGGATAGTGCGAAAATATTCTTGTTGTGCCTTATCGAAACACAAACCTTTGGAAAAGTCACAATCTTTCAGAAAGGTCGTCACCTTTCATAAAAGTCACAACTTTCCATAAAAGTCACAACTTTTCATAAAGGTAGCGACTTTTCATAAAAGTCACAACTTTCATAAAAGTCGCAACACTTCATAAAAGTCGCAACTCTTCATAAAAGTAGCAACTCTTCATTTTCCATTCATACCTTTTTAAAATCCAACAATGCACACCCAAATTAAAATACATAAATATGAAATCAAATCAAATTAAACGACAAATTTATATATTATGTCTAAATATAATCTAATAACGTCAAAAAAAAAGTAAATATATTGTTCATCTAAAGTTGGGAGCTTGCCAATATAAAACACCATCTTGGTATGAGTTCAAAGGAGGCACCAAAAAGGTAGACAAAAAGGATCTATAAAAATAAAAGAAATTTATATAATGGACATTATTCAAAGGAACTAGTAAAAGAGGATCTAGCAGACAAAAGAATCATCTCAAAAAACAGAAATCAAGATAGTTAATTAAATATCAACAACTAAAAACCTCATCATGCCAGGGTATCCAAGAAAACTCAAAACGCAGCCTCTCTGATCTCTTTACATATAATTATATTTTACATAAAAGTAAATTAACATGATATATATTCATGGGTAATAATATAGTGACAATACTCTCTCCCTTCCAAAATTGGGATACGTCATTAATTTATTTTTACTTTATATTTATATCTTTTAGTTTTGGATATACACAAATAAATATTTAAATTTGTATAAAGTTAAACAAGTAGACAAATGAGTATACACGTAAAACACATATTGGCATGTAGGATGTCACGCAGTATGTGTGTGTCGATTTATTCAATTTTATAATAATAAAGTGTTTTACTTATGCACACTCAAAGCTAAAGAATATAAATATGATCTGAGACCAAATTAAAAAGACATATTTTTACCTTGAAAATAAATTAATAATCTCTGAAGAAATTTTGTTGATGACATGAATAAAAGAATAATTGATCAATATAATCCTTTTGTTCTTCCCAAACTATTTTTAAATGTAAAACTAAAGATAGGTGAAAGCTTTATTAAAGAGAAAAATAATTTTGGAGAAAAACAATTGATACATCATCAAATTTTGAAAAATTCTCTCACATTGAGTCATAGCAACAAATCATAAATTTATTTGTTCAGGCTGAAGTGAGTATTAACAAATTAAAAAACTTATGATACAGTGAAAAGCAATGCATATAATTAAAATCTACTGATTGGCCTAGGAGCTATCACATTATATATTATTAATGGTCTATTTGACCTTAGCTTGTATCAATAGAGAAAAACAAGTTTAAAAAGGCAGTATCATTTGAGATATTAATTAATCATTCAACTTAATGTATAAAATGCAAAGTTTAGAGGAATAACATCAAATTAAAGACCCACGTGCATAAAGTCTGTAAAAAAAAAACATGCAAAGTTGCAAACCAAAAAAGCTACATTAATAATGTATTATGTGAGCATCAAGAATGAGTTGTATCCCATTTTCTGCAATATGAGGCAACTCACAAAAACATACAAGCCCAAAACCCAATATTATCACTTTGGAACAACTTTTTGGTATCAGAATATTTTTTTTTATAAGACGCAAAGTATACATCGATTGAAATTTTATTAACATATATATTTTAACTAAATAAAAATCTCATTATCCATAATTATTTCTTTTGTGATTTTGAAATCTTAAAAACACACCTTACTTATCATCTATGATTGAATTCTTAACTATATATATTCTATTTTTATAGGGTTTAATCACGCTATAAAAAATTCCCTTGTTTCTTTTAATATTCTGTGTTGACGTGGAGTCAAATACAAAAAAAGACTTCAAGGTTCTAACCAATACGTGACCACATGTTAGCCAAAGTTGATTTTCAACAACTTACAAAAATAAAATCATTGTTCTCCTTTTCTCTTCTTTTTTTTTCTCTTGAAATTCAACAAAAAAATTAGTCAAACTGCACTAATCAAACTCAAATTTAAATTACCGCTTCACAATAATATCATGTAAGGGTTAACGCTTCAATTGATTTTGAAACAAATTCATCTAGTGAATTATTTTTGTAAATATACAAAATTCATGATGTAAACTATAATATTCATCTTCAATTTTAATTTTACGTTATAAGTTCTTGAATGTTATATATTTTCTTTTTCGAATTTCTGAACCTATAAATATAATTAAGACTCAAGTAATAATTCTTAAATTATGATCGAAATTTCGGAGACACATCTTAACTAAATTAAGGTTTTAATACTTCCCCACATTCAATCTTTTATATTTTTGTACACTTTTTTACTTATGTGGTAACTTCGTGACTCCACATAATTGAGGCGTGTGAGAGATGTCTAAATGCTATGTAAATCAAAAAGGTGTACCAAATTATATATATATATATATATAT
>NC_028646.1:57642130-57725734 GCF_001406875.1 Solanum pennellii | reverse complement strand
TATATATATATATATATAAAGGAACTTAATAAATACCCCACATAAAAGCAAAATAATTATAAATATATACCCTTTACATTCATACCCTACTAAATAATTACACTATTATTAACCTCATTGTTGAGTCTAGGCAAATCCTATTCGATGGGGGCAAACTTCAGCGAATACGTTGAGTCCATAGAGGTGGTGTATGTGATATTCTACCTTAAGATTAGAAGTCCACATCGACAAAACACATTATGAGAGATATTAGGTATATAAGAAAGTAGACCTTATCTAACTAATAACGCGTTTTAAAGTTGTACACGTGCCTAGGCCCAAAGCAAACAGTACACTAGTGGGTTGACCGGTTACCCGGACTAGGGGAATAATAGGATATTAATTTAATCAAGGCGTGTCTCTAGAATTTCGGTCATAGTCTATGGGTACATGTGTCTTGTCCCTATAATTTAATTAAAAGTCTTCTCTTTCAAAACATTGTTCTACGAATAGAATTCTTTTGGTTGAAAAGATAAGTACTAAAATACTCTCTTCTCTTGAAAAACATTTGTGAGACATTAATAAAATAAAGTATCATAACTATAATTAAGGTAATTAAGTTTGAAAAACTACTCTACTAATTTGATAAGAAAAATATGCTCTACATAGTGATATTCATTAATATTATTAATTTCATCTTTATATGTTAAATTTAAATTTTATATTTGAATATTAAAATGGTAGAACATGAAACGTTTGAATCTAATAATTTTTGTTAAATCCACTTAAACATTTGAATATAAAAATATAAGATGAAATTAATATTATTAATAAATATCAAAATATGTAGAGAACATCTTGTTCCTATCAAATTTGACAAGTAGTTTTTTCAGAATTAGCTTGACTTAATCATGATTATGATACTAGTCAATTTAGTAAGATCTTTAAAATTTTAATAAAATACATGTATTTTATATGTGAAATTGATAAAATAGAGTAAAGAGGTAGTGAGGGGAGCCGGATCCCCGCCTAAACATTAAGGTTCTGATGACTAGCACCACATAGCATATGCTATTAATACATTATTATTCACTATTATTAACTTTAATAACTACTTCTTTATTTTCAATTTTTTTTTAATTCTTTTAATAATCTATTTAAAAAAATAATGCATTTTTAGTAAAATAATTCTTTAATTAATTTTAATGTTTAACATGATATGTCTTAGTTAGATGATATTGTTGGTACATTTTTTATATTTTAATCTAAAGCCACAAATTTAAAAATTTAATTATTTTTAAAAATTTCGGGTTAAGTGAAAACAAACAAACGAATTAAAATAGAGGAAATATATACTTCTTCGGTTTACTTTTAATTGTCTACTAGAAGTATTTCAAAGTAGACAAACAAATATGAAAGGAGAGAGTAACTCGTTGGACAATTTTCTAAAAAATTATGAAATATAATCTCTCCATTCATTTTTAGTTATCTACTATTTCAAAAATTATTTCACTTTTACCACTTTTAATATATCAAGAATTATTTTTGTTATGATTTACCTTCGGTTTTAATAATTTATTCTCCAAATCATTTTCAAAACCTATTATTATTTCTTAAGGTACGACTTACGAGTAAGATTTATAGTGGATAATTAAAAATCAACAAAGGAAATAAATATGGTTTAAACTTTTTCGATAAACTATATATTGCTAATTCAAAATTCAGAATATCGCTAAATTATATTATTAGATAGATTTATTAAACTAATAGTAGTACTAATAATATAATTTAGCGATATTCTGACTTTTGAATTAGCAATATAATAATAGTAACAAAGTTGAGATTGAACTCTGTATTAATCACGGTTGGACAATGCAATTAATTGTCGATAAGAAGGATCACAAGTTAGGAATTATTAACTTTCATGTTAATTTACAGATCACTAACGGTACTAAGAGCTAAATAATTATAAGAAATAGTACAATGTCATTCAATAGTCTAAAACAAGAGCACATGCTCATTATAGAAGGATCTGATTATATATCTACCATAATCATAAATGTCATCTGGTGCTAATAAAAATTAATCCACACTAGATATTTAATTATATAAAAGTTATATTTTTTTCGTGTCCTATTTTACTTTTCAAGAGGTAAATTGTGTGGATTTTGACTAATATATTAAGATGCATCTTATTAATATGAGAAGGATTGACATTTATAATTTTTCTTGTATTGTTTCTGAATATCTATATGTTAAATTTTAATAATTGAATTAATATAATTCAATTTAATTCTTAAAATATATTAAATTGACTTTTATACAATGAAGTATGACGAATAAAAATAAATGAAAAGAGTATTAATTAATGCGAAGAGGCTTCTAGATTATTTGTTAGTTAACAAATTCCTTTGTTATTTTGTTTGGGTCTCAAATCATGAATATTTTACACAAGTGGACTCAATCAGTAAATACGTACCAATAGTGATAGCAAATAGTCAGGAACGGCTCTTGAATTTCTAAAATATGGTTTGGAACCAAATTTTTATTAAAAATAAATTATATGTTTGTTATAAAATCAAGCTTATAAGAATATAGTCATAAAGAGAAGAAGACAAGAGAAGTAGATAGAAGAAGAGGAAGTTTCTATTTATTCAAGTATATGTATGTCTCATCTGTATATCATACAATAGTGAATGAACAACCCTATTTATAGGTTGAGAAATCATTCCAAAAGTCACCATATTAAGTATCATAATAAATAGATACATTCTTATCCAAAAAGGTTCATGAAACCTAATGAATATGGATGATTGTTCATGTACTAACTTTATGGACTATCCACTCATTCAATGGATTTATAACACTCCTCATTGGATGTCCGTAGATAATGTGCATCGTTAAAACCTTAATAGGAAAAACCCTGTGAAAAAAATTCTAGTGAAGGAAAAAGAGTACACATATCTTTTGATACGCACTATTTGTTGCCTCATCAAAAACCTTGCCAGGAAAACCCAGTGGAAAAAAACCTCGGTCCAGGGAAAAAGAGTGCAACGCGTATTATACTCCCCTTGATTAAAACATCACTTAATTTCTTGTGATTATGTCTCCAATCTTCGTAATTGTGGTTGATTTATTCGTTTTCAAAGAAAAACCACACATTTCCTGAATATGGTATGTCATTTATCTCAACCAGACGCACTTTCGACTTGCTACATGGAGGGCTTTTATTTCTGCATAGCAACATTTGTTTCATTGATCGCCAGGATATTATTGTGCTTCCACATGCAAACACATAGCGTGCTTGAGATAGAGCTTTATGCGGATCAGATAAATATTCTGCATCTGCGTAACCAATCAATTTTGTCTTAGATTCCTCGGAATAGAATAAACCCATAATTATGGTCCTTCGAGGATATTCAATCATGTGCTCAACACCATTTCAATGTCCTTTTATCGGGGAGAAACTGAATCATGCCAATAAATTTACTACAAAACAAATATCTGGTAATATTGTTAGCAAAATGCACTAGTGCCCTGATTGCACCAAGATATGGAGTTTCATCACCAAGAAGCTCTTCATATTTCTTTTAAGATCAAACTGAATCATCATTTATGTCAAGCGACCTTATAATCATTTGGGTAATCAATGAATGTGATTTATCTTATACAAAAACATATATGTGCATGTGTACTGATAGACAAATATTTCATTTGTCAAATTATTGTTACGACCCGATTTCAAAAACTGAAGGGTTTCGAAACTGATTTCGCAACTTTGGCCAATTTGTTATATTTTGAAAAAAAATTGTAATTTAGGGAGTCGCCACTTAATATTTTAGGAAAAATTAAGAAAACCATAAAAATAACTTTTTATAGAAAATAAAAAAAAAATCAAAGTCGAGTAAGGATTCAATTAATTCTCTAACGAAGGGTTTAGGCACCCTAGAGAATCCGCTAACACGCGGTTGACCGACGGATTTTAAAATTGGCTAATTTTAAGAAAAAACTTACGAATACTTAAAAAAATCTTATTTATTTATTTCAAACTACTCAAAAAAATTCTTGTTGAAAACTTAGATGAAAATCTCTTGATATTTTGCAAGATCTCAAGAATAATCCTAAGACTTAAATTTTTTATCCATAGTCATATTTTGAACCATACAAATAATTCAACACATAAACATGAATTACAAGACTTTGTTCAACAACTATGAAAGGATATTAAAGATCCTCAAGTCATTCATACAAAGTTATAAGTTAAATTAAAAGACAACTAATTTAGTTTAAGAAACTTAACAATTTTGTCCTATTCAAAAATTTGAACTAAATAGTTAGCTCAAACTCGTAAACATGGATTCAAAAAAATTTAATAACTATGAAAGAATATAAAAGGTTCTTAAGTTATTTAACTTAAACTGAGTTTCGAATTTGAAGACTTGGAGTAAAAATCTCCCCGGAAATTCACCTAAATTAATAAGAAAATGTTAGCACTTTTCAAACAAATTAAGAACATGAAACAATATGACAAGATAAATAACTAGAAACTAAATAACTAGAAAGTAGGCCCTTAGCCTATCAAGCTCCTTGTCGCTGTCGTGTAAATTGAAACTTTTAAGTCCAAAAATTTCCCAAATTTATTCATTTGGGGCTGCTGCTATGCTCTCGTGTAAATTGAAACTTTTAAGTCCAAAAATTTCCCAAATTTATTCATTTGGGGCTGCTGCTATTCTGCTGCTGCTTCTCCAATATTTTAGGTTTTAAAACCAAGTTTTTGCTCTCCAATTTTCAGCCTTTTGAGGCAGTTACTACTGCTGATTTTTTGGGTCTCAACCCGATATATCATGGCTTCCCCTTCACGATTCGAATAGGGGTCGACTCAGGAAGAGGGATGTGCAAGGGAGGAGAGTCCGTTGGACTCATTCCGAAGGAGTTCATGCGTAGAAACAAAGGAAATAAAGATAAGTAAATGAACAAATTCTTTAATAAACTAAGTGATAAAAGTCCAATGATGATCAATTCAACAATTTATCGTTCACCAAATTCTAATTAACAAACTCATTACTCTCCCAAAAGAGTGAGCTACTATCTTGTCATGTTGGAATTAGTCATAAGAGAAACAAAATTATAACTACAAGCCAATGAGAATTAAAATATGTATTAACCAAGATGCACTACTCATAGTGAATAAAGAAATTATAATATCAAATGATTTCATCAACACCAATTAAACAATTAACAACATTTCGATACCATATGGTAAGAAAATCAGAAGTTCGGGAAAACTGCAGCACATTTGAACAAAATATCAGAAAAGATAAGAAAGGGACAGCTAAATTAAGCAACTTTAGAAAAAAAAACTAAATAACCCTCTAAGAGGAACAAGTCTACCAAACATATACATATTTATTTAAATGCAATTCAACACACAATCAGTAAGAGCAAAACAACCTTTTAAATATGAATTCCGACATCACGAGAACAAATTATATAACAATTATATCAAATTCACAAGTGACAAACAAATGGGTACCGGAAACAGGCAAAAACTATCCCAGGAGACTGAGAAGTCATGACAATCAGAGAACAAGAAATAATCTTGCTAGCAAATGGAATTCTGGGAATAACAATAATAACAACAAATAGATAAAATGAACAGCTAATTCTAAAAGAAACTAATCTACTGGAGGCAAATTTGAACAATCAAAATCATAAAAAGACTCAAACCTAACTAAATCAGCAGCAGATTGTTAGTCAGATCAACTTAAATAGCCACTAATCTAGTCACTAAAAATCATTTTTTAGAGAACACATTGAATAAGACAAGGAAACTAGTTCTGCCAGAAAGAAGAAAATTGTATACTTACTTTTGCATATAAGAAGGGATTAGAATGCAAAGCTTAGTTAACGAAATCGAAATGACTCATCAGACGTAAGACAAAACATAAATAACATATCGAAAGGCGGAGGCATGGAAATACAAGCTCACTGAAAAGGCATCTATTATAAGATGACGACACAAATCAAAACTAATTCCATTTTTAGATTTAAGCAAATCTCTTTATGGAGGACAACAATACAACAATGCCAGCTATGAAATTTAGGAACTAAAGATGATAAGAAATTAAACAACTCTTGGAACTAAATTTAAATTAAGACAAATTTCTTTGTGCTTGTGGAAAGAAACCATATCCTAACTCAAAATGATAAGAAGATTAAACTGAAACGCATAACAAGAGATCGATGCTAGGAAAATCTCAATCAGCCTATGAGTTCAAGAGAACATCAAGCTTAAAAACAAATACACAATACACTTCCAGAACTAGATTAACTTTAAACTGAATAAAGGCACATCTCCAAAACAAGAGAAAGAAAATTCAAGCATTTGGAAATCATTTAACAAGCAGCTACTGAAATGAGTTCAAAGTCATACCAAGACATATGTTAGAAGCAAACTAAACATGGACAAATATCAATTTTTTTGGAGAAGCATGAGCAATGACAGAACCATCAGACTAAAGGAAACATTAGAAAAATGTAACTTTCAGTAAAAACAACTCCTGACAAAAGAAACACCAAAAAAAAACTAGGAAAATTCATGACAAAATCTTAACAGTAAGGACAAAGCAAACATTATTAGCTACTAAAATGTCAAATTAAAGTCTAATACATGAAAACTAAAACAAAGCTAATGAACATATAACAGATAGAAAATCTACGAATTAAATAATACAAAGCTAAGAAAGAATTTACCTGGTTCTGGGCAGCGAACCGGAACTAAGAGTTTAACGGAGACGATCCCACCACCTCTCTAAACTCGAACAGCCACAAAAACGTTTTAAAAATATTAAAATATGGAACCAAGAATTCCCAAAATCTTTTAGGGTATTCTCTGGTTACCAAAAAAAATCCCCCCTTGAACAGTGAAAAGGAGGCTCTTTATAGAGGCTGAGAAATATGAAGATCACCTAGATAAAATTCAAAAATCCTTGAGCAGATAAGGCTACACAGCTGGGAGGTGTACGATTCTTGTACTAATCCAACGAAAAAAGGATTTGAAACGCTTGATTCATGAGAAGGACAATTGAGCAACACGATTTTGACACCTGACGATTGTACCAGTTCTTTGTACAAAAATATAAAGGAGAAAGGAGAGGACGAACACGCGCTCCTCGCTGGGTTTCGGGTTCACACTGGTATTCGAGTTTTGGTGGGTTTACCGTGGGATGAAGAAGAACGTAAAGGGGTCTTGGTGTTTTTCAGAAAAGAAGTGGGCTGCGTTTTTCTTAAAGAATTTGGGCCAAAAAAATAAGGTTATCTCACGGTCCAAAATTGGAGTAAATAAAAGGAAAAATTAAATAAATTAATACATTTTAAAAAATAATTACTGATTTTAGCGATACTTTTTGTTTATTACCATTTATAGCAATACTGTGATAAATCTGTAATATGTATTAAAAGTGAATTATTTATGCAATATATTTGAATTATAATTGTTTTTGAAATATATTGTGTTTGTTTGGTAAAAAATGATCACATTCTATTATAAGTGTATTAAAATGTGTGATAAATGTATTATCCATCATTAAAACTTGTATTATATGTGAATAATAAATTATTTATGTATTAAAATTGTATTATAAATGAATTAAAAGCGATCAAGTGAAAAAAAAAATTATTGCTATAAATGGTAAATATTTTTTTATTATAGCACATTTATGTAAGTTTCCCTTATAAAACCCATTATGATGGTTTCAAAGGGAACTAGTCCTTTTATTTATATTTTCATCAAATTCAAACTGATTTCAATTAATTCAAATTTGTTAAAATGGGGATGAGACAAATTATAAACTCAACTAACTACTCAATCTTCTTAACATTAACAAAATGAATAATTAGTTCGAAAAGAAAGATTAAGATCAATTTTAAAGGAAATAACATGCGTACTTTATTAAAATTTCATTTTTTTGGTAAAATAATTCTAAATATTTATTCAAAAATTGAAAATCATATACAATTTATATATTATAAGTATATATATATATATATATATATATATATATGTATTTTATAGAGAAAAAAGAAAAAAAAAGAAAAATTGTATGGAAAATGATTCCAAAAGTATCTCTGATTTTTCGGAATAATTATTTCAAATTGTTTTAAATTCAGGAAGCTTGGAAAATTAATTTAATAGTGGAGGGCCAAAATTGGGTGTCAACAACTGCCTCACGTTTGACTGGATGGATGAAAGAGATCCGAGGCAAACGAAATTGACGAATCCAATTTTGTCCGACCACTATTTCATCTCTTCGAAATGGTAAATGGTAAGGATTTAAGGAAGTGTGAACGAACTGTGGTATTGAGTTTTCTACTTATCTCAGGTTACATTAGAACTCAGGCCACTAATAGTTCAAAAGTCGTTTATTTTAACGCATAATTCAAAAGAATGCAAAAGCTATTTCGATGTCGAAGTATGGAGAGACCGAAAAGCTCAAAAATGGAGTGATGACAGAATTATTGGAGTACAATTTAGTTTTCAAAGCTCGCCTACATATCCCTTAACTTGGAAATCAGACTGCTTGTAGTTCGACTCAATCAGTTGAAAAGGAAATCTCTTATGCGGATTTAACCTTTAGCTTAAGGATAAGTGACAAAATAATTGAGCTTGGAAAAGTGATTCGCAAACATCTCACTTATGAATGCGGGGCCCTTCGCACCCATAGGTAAGAACTTACATGGACATAACTTCCAAAGCTCTAGGTATATTGTCACTCGAATTTGAAAATTTGTCTTTGGTGAGAGTTGAAATTTTCACTGAAGGCGAAACTGAAACTGATAAACCCAAAAAAATACCCACATGCCTTAGAATAGGGGTGTGGTTTGATTGTGGTGGAAGTCGTTCCTCAACTCACGTGTTAAGAGTTTGATATTCCTCTTTGGACTATGCCCCAGTTCGCTGCTAAGAAAAATTTCCACGTCGTGTTGCGTCCTATTTGACATAGTCCGCCTTGTGTATTCAAAAGTCTGGTTTAACATGTCATACCGAAGGAGATGACGATCCAATTTCAAGTGTAATTCTCTTGAAAGAAGTGGTGATTCAAAATGGTGTGTCAATTTAAACGATGTGATGATTCGATAATAATATATAACGTGTCACTTCTAGGGAGATGACGCTCCAATAATAAGTTAACGTGTTACATTGAAGGAAGTGACACTCTAATAATAATTTAACATGTCACGTTGAAGGAAGTGACTCTCCAATAATAATTTAACGTGACACGTTGAAGGAAGTGACTCTCCAATAATAATTTAATGTGTCACGTTGAAGGAATTGACGCTCCAATAATAATTTAACGTGTCACGTTGAAGGAAGTGACTCTCCAATAATAAATTAACGTGTCACGTTGAAGGAAGTGACACTCCAATAATAATTTAACGTGTCACGTTGAAGGAAATGACTCTCCAATAATAATTTAACGTGTCACATTGAAGGAAGTGACACTCCAATAATATTTTAACGTGTCACGTTGAAGGAAGTGACTCTCCAATAATGATTTAACGTGTCATGTTGAACGAAGTGACTCTCCAATGATAATTTAACGTGTCACGTTGAAGGAAGTGACTCTCCAATGATAATTTAACGTGTCACATTGAAGGAAGTGACTCTCCAATAGTAATTTAACGTGTCACGTTGAAGGAAGTGACTCTCCAATAATAATTTAATTTGTCATGTTGAAGGAAGTGACTCTCCAATAATAATTTAACATGTCACGTTGAAGGAAGTGACGCTCCAATAATAATTGAACGTGTCACGTTGAATGAAGTGACGCTCCAATAGTAAATTAATTTGTCACGTTGAAAGAAGTGACACTCCAATAAAAATTTTAACGTGTCACGTTGAAGGAAGTGACGCTCCAATAATATAATGTGTCACGTTGAAGGAAGTGACGCTCCAAAATCAGAGAATCAGGTTGTAATAGACTAATCTGAGCAACTTTTTGTAGTTTGTGAAGTTGGTAATTTCTTTAGTTGTCATTACAACTCTGTCGTCGCTGCGCTCATAAAAAATTTGTTAGACAAGAACAGGAAAATTAATAAATGTCAGGACTTTTGGATGAGTCACGACAATCAGGCATCCATAGAGAACGCGAGATTCTGGAAGAACAAATCGATAACTTTTAACTTTTGAAAGGAGACATTAAAGACCAACTAGGTATCTCACGCGAGATGTGTCCCTACTTGGAATATGGAATTTCGTGTAAAGAGAAGATTGGTTTGATAAAGGTCATCTTTGAAACTTGAAGTTGAACGAAGATTTGGATAACTTTAAACTATTTCAAAAAGTTGCCCCTGTTTCCAGTCCAAGGGTACTTAATTGAAATAATTTGTAAGACACAAGAATGACTAATTCAAAAACATGCCCCAGTTTCCTCCGGGGCCTGTAATTTGAAACAATAGGAATACCGAATCCTTATATATGATTGCCTACGTATCTTACTGGAACAAAAAATCAGGTCTGACGTAGTTCGAACCTGAAACTTAAAGGAATTTTTTATAGAATGAAAAATTTGCCTTTAAAAGGGACGAGAGATTTGAAAAATGAAGAAAAAAACTCTTCAAATAAAATAGATGATAAAAGTCAGTTTGGATTGGTTCCTTGGTGTCTGGAATCCTTCATAATAAAATTTTTGGATAAGGACTAGTGTGTCCTTTGTCTGGTGAATGTCTGGGCTTATCTTTCTAAAAATTGAAAGGATCTCTTGAAATATCGACTCCAATTTTGACGACACCTGCAAAGCTCAGATGTAATTAGTAGCAAAATTTATCAAAGTAAAAGATAAGTTTTCAAATGAAGTTTTTCAGCTTATATTGGTTTGAATAACGTTTTATGATCATCACCCTTGCGCCAAGCTATCCCATCTGGTAAAAATATAAAATGTGTAAGTCACAGTGAATTGAAATGAAAATTTTAAAAGATGAGCAAGAGTAGAAATCATCTGAGTCATGATGAGGCCACTGTGGGTCTAATGATGTGTTGTAACTTTATAGTTCCTGCATCCAAAGAAAAAATCTTAGTTTTGAGAGACTGATTCGTGTTGGATTTGTCTTGCCATCCTGATGCTCTTTTGCCTTCTGGATTACAAACTTGTTTGGTCTTGAAATGCCACTTGATGGAATTTTTGAGGACCTCCTCAAAATTCTGCCCCGGTTTAAAAGATAACATAAACTTTGAAATTCTATAGTTTTCGGTTGAATTTTTGAGTGAATCTCAAAAATTCTGCCCCTGTTGCAACTCTGAAGTGATCCTTGATTCTGGACTAAATAAATTTCTCTTTCTGATGAATTTTGAGATCCACTCAAAATCTGCCCCAGTTTTCATTATAAAGAGAAATGGAAAACTTATGGGGAACATGACCGAGCCGGTGCGGCGCCTACGTATCTCGTTGAGCAGGAATCAGGTCAAACGTACTTTTAACTCTCGAGGACTAGAAAAATTTTAACTAAGAAAACGACCGAGGCCAACGTAGGCCGCCTACGTATCTCATTCTTGATAATTCAGGTCGAACGTAGTTTAAGTACAAGAAAACTTTAAAAAGGGATAAAGGGGTGACCGAAGTCGGCATAGTCCGCCTACGTATCTCATTCTTGAGAATTCAGGTCAGACGTAGTTCATTACAAGTGAAAGATGCTTAAAAGGGAAATCAAAACCAAACAAACAATTACAAAGTAACGAAGCGATAAAAGTGCGGTTACAGAGAAATAAAATAACAAACTCTAAATGCAAGACTAAAAGCTGCCAAAAGTGCGACCTTCAGGAAACTTGCTTCTTCTTTGCAACTGGTCATGTCAACCACTACTCCTTATGCTTGGGTAACGGATTGGTATTCACATTCGGTGGAGCTTGAGCAAGTTTTACCACCTCATTGTCAATTAGATTTTGAATTTTGTGTTTGAGAGTGATACACTTCTCGGTATCATGACCAACGACCCCTGAATGATAAGCACAACACTTACTTGGGTCATACCACTCGGCTGAAGTATTCACAGTCTTGGCTTCCACTGGATGAAGTATTCCTGCCTCTTTCCGTCTCTCAAAAAGTTGTCTCCATGTCTCGCTCAATTGAGTGAAGACTCTAGCAGGTTTCTTCTCAAAATTAGGACGAGGTGCATTGTTTCGAGGATTTTGCATCGGTCGTGGAGAACAAAATGTTGCTTGATTATTGCAAACATAGTATTGTGAATTAGGATAGCATGGAGGTGGTTGACGGTTATATGATGCAGCTCCTCGGGTCGTTATCATCATAACTTCTTTCTCCTTTTTCTTTCCAAAAGAACTAGTTTGATAGGTTCTATTAGCAATTTGAGATGAGGCGTAACTCATTATTCTGCCAATTTTGAGTCCGTCTTCAATCATTTCTCCAGCCTTAATAACTTCAGCAAATGTCTTTCCACCCATAGTCACCATTCACTCATAATATTCTGATTCTTGAGCTTGAATGAAGTAGGTGATCATTTCTGATTCCTCCATAGGTGGGTGCACCCTAGCAGCCTCTTCTTTCCAACGAATGGCATATTCTCGAAGCATTCAGTTGACTTGGGTTTCAGCTTGGTAATAGAAATTCTATTGGAGCAATTTCAACATGAAACTTGTAGTGATCCACAAAAGCATTCGCCAGTTTATCCCAAGTACGCCATTTGGTCATATCTTGCTTAGAGTACCACTCCAATGCTTTTCCAGTTAGGCTTTGATTGAACAACTTGATTCTTATCCCTTCGTTGTTTCCAATGCCAATCAACTTTTCACAGTAAATTTTCAAGTGAAAGAATGGATTTCCTGATCCACTAAATTTCTTAAACTTTGGAATCTCAACCTTAGGAAATGTGCACAATTCTTCGTATCTAACACTCTGGATACTATCGAACCCATGAAACCTCTCATAGCATCCTCCAAACTTTTTATCTTCTTATTCATCATTTCAGCATCAATTGATTTTTCATCCCCCTCAATTTCAATATAGTGATTAACATCTGGGCGGTGAAACTCTGGAGCCTTGGTAACGGGTGGAGCAGTGACATAAGTGTACATTGGCGGAGTGTGATGTGTTACCGTTGGAGATTTTGGAGGAGCAAATGTGTATACAAGAGGAGTATCCTGAGTTGATTTAGTGAGTGAGGTGCTTTGAGTTTGTTGAAAGGTGGAAAAGTGATCTCCTTGATGAAACTCACTCAAAGTAGGATATACAGGTGGCATGGGCCCCCTTTCGCGAGCATCAGGTGGTTGATTCGGAGAAGCAGCTTGGTATTGAGCTACCAGGAGATTCAGTGTGCTAATTTGTTATTCTAGACGAGCAATGACCTCCATAGGTGATTATGTTGCTACCGAGACACTAGGATTGGCCGCGATCGATGAAGTGGGGATCATTTCGGACGAAGCAACAGCGTGAATAGTGGGATCCATTTTTGAACGAGTCCTTTTAGTAGTCCAAGTAAGAAATGAAGAGTCTGTAGAGATTCCCTTGACCTTAGACCGTGTAAAATATGAATGTTCTGCCAGCGGATACTTTGGTGAAGTGAGCAAGTTTGATTACCAACACAAATCAGTCTCTCCTTCTGAAACAACTCAAAAATAAGAAAGTTAGTCCACTAATCATAATAATCAACCAAAGTAACATATAAAACAAATAACATGTGTTTTGTTTTAAACAAACTAGTCCAAAATTCGAAGAAGGTGAGTTTCTAGAAAATGATCAAATGAAAAAAAAATGTTTATTGTGAACTGAAATTTTAACGAAAGAAAAGGGTTTGGAAATCTCTTTTGGAGAAACAAAAGCGTCTTGATATTTGCTTGAAACTGAAGGAATGTTTAGTAACGCCGGCTAGTAGGCGTGGAAAATAATTTTCAAGAAATAACGAGGTCATCGTGAATTTGAATGATGACCTAATAATTTTTTAAAGTTCTTGAGTAATTTTGAACGTATTTTGGTAATGGAGTTATAGTATTTTGGAAGGTTTGAAAATTGGATTGATGTTCTAAAACATTGGAATAGAATAATGGACCAATTTTGCTTAAAGCAAAAATATATGTATATAAACACATAGGTCAAACAAGCACGAATGAAACAAAATTTTTAACAATTAACACACAAACAATATATAACGCCTCCTAACATACATGTGACCTTTTAAGCCAAATGTAAGCCTAACGTTTGAAGGATGTGTATATCATTTGTAAATCGTTCCATTTACAGAACTTATGAATAAAATAAATAGGGATACACAATAGAGGAAAGGGAAATAAATATTAGTCCCACGTAGGGGTACAATGGTAACTAAGCTAAGCTTCCATATGAATCTTCATTCCCGAACTTCTTGATGCTTTTGAATTACTTCTTGATGAGGAGTATCTTCACTTGAATTAAACAAAGAAATTACCTAATAAAATAAAAAAAACCCAACCCAAAAGGACAATGGTACGTACAAATCAACATACATGTCCTTCAAATTTAACAAATAATTGGATGATCGCCTTATATTGACCAAGGGTAAATTAGACTCAAGGTGGTCTTCTAATTGACTCAATACGCCTTGGGTATTGAGTCATCTTAGGTTAATGCACCTAAGAGATGGTTTTGTTTTGGCTCTAACTTAGTTGACTAAGAGTGGCTTTTGAAGGACCGAGAACCTAAGCGGACAACTTAGGCCGAAATTCACGATAACCATTGAACGCATGACGAACCAATAAATTATCGATCATTCCGAAAAAAGGTTGAGTATAAAAAGTCTGGCTGCGGTTCCGCAAACCATTCTTTAATATACTTTATAATATCAGAAGATGCCATGAATGCAAAATAATAGTTAATAAAATCCTTTTGTTTATAACCTAGATAAATCCCCAGCGGAGTCGCCATTTCTGTTACGACCCGATTTCAAAAACTGAAGGGTTTCGAAAATGATTTCGCAACTTTGGCCAATTTGTTATATTTTGAAAAAAAATTGTAATTTAGGGAGTCACCACTTAATATTTTAGGAAAATTAAGAAAACCATAAAAATAACTTTTTATAGAAAATAAAAAAAAACCGGAGTCGAGTAAGGATTCAATTAATTCTCTAAGGAAGGGTTTAGGCACCTTAGAGAATCCGCTAACACGCGGTTGACCGACGGATTTTAAAATTGGCTAATTTTAAGAAAGAACTTACGAATACTTAAAAAAATCTTATTTATTTATTTCAAACTACTCAAAAAAATTCTTGTTGAAAACTTAGATGAAAATCTCTTGATATTTTGCAAGATCTCAAGAATAATCGTAAGACTTTAAATTTTTATCCATAGTCATATTTTGAACCATACAGATAATTCAACACATAAACATGGATTACAAGACTTTGTTCAACAACTATGAAAGGATATTAAAGATCCTCAAGTCATTCATACAAAGTTATAAGTTAATTTAAAAGACAACTAATTTAGTTTAAGAAACTTAACAATTTTGTCCTATTCAAAAATTTGAACTAAATAGTTAGCTCAAACTCGTAAACATGGATTCAAAAAAATTTAATAACTATGAAAGAATATAAAAGGTTCTTAAGTTATTTAACTTAAACTGAGTTTCGAATTTGAAGACTTGGAGTAAAAATCTCCCCGGCAATTCACCTAAATTAATAAGAAAATGTTAGCACTTTTCAAACAAATTAAGGACATGAAACAATATGACAAGATAAATAACTAGAAACTAAATAGCTAGAAAGTAGGCCCTTAGCCTATCAAGCTCCTCGTCGCTGTCGTGTAAATTGGAACTTTTAAGTCCAAAAATTTCCCAAATTTATTCATTTGGGGCTGCTGCTATTCTGCTGCTGCTTCTCCAATATTTTAGGTTTTAAAACCAAGTTTTTGCTCTCCAATTTTCAGCCTTTTGAGGCAGTTACTACTGCTGATTTTTTGGGTCTCAACCCGATATATCATGGCTTCCCCTTCACGATTCGAATAGGGGTCGACTCAGGAAGAGGGATGTGCAAGGGAGGAGAGTCCGTTGGACTCATTCCGAAGGAGTTCATGCGTAGAAACAAAGGAAATAAAGATAAGTAAATGAACAAATTCTTTAATAAACTAAGTGATAAAAGTTCAATGATGATCAATTCAACAATGTATCATTCACCAAATTCTAATTAACAAACTCATTACTCTCCCAAAAGAGTGAGCTACTATCTTGTCATGTTGGAATTAGTCATAAGAGAAACAAAATTATAACTACAAGCCAATGAGAATTAAAATATGTATTGACCAAGATGCACTACTCATAGTGAATAAAGAAATTATAATATCAAATGAATTAATCAACACCATCATACGCTCAAACTTACTTCTCAAATAAGAAGTAAAATGGTCGTATCAAGTAAAGAACCCAAATAATGAGGTTAGGATCGTTCCCACGAGGAAAATTGTTCAGACTTAACTTTAATCTATTATTACTATTATTTAGTCAATTATTTCCTTAGAAAACAAAAGACAATAAAAGGGGGGGTTTTTATTTCTAAATTAATGAAGATAACTAACTAAATTAAAGTAACCAATAACAGAATCAAACCTTGGAGTTTAATCAATTAATAAAAGTAACTAGGATTTACGTGTTCCCCACAGGTTTCTAACTTGATAATTCTAACTATAACAATTCTTTCCTAGTATCTTGCATGCAAAACGATAAGTTATGTATTTCTAAATCCTTGGCTCGGCATCTAAAAAATTTTACTCCGCACCTTGGTCCGGCTACGTGTGTTGCTATACTAACCCTTACCTTTACCTCATATTAAGCATTGTATTCGATATTTGACTATGTTATTACCTCGTACCAATCAATACTAGCCTATTAGATAGTATACACTAAATCTAGGTTGATAATTCTTTTCCTATTATCTACCTCCTTGGTCCGACAAGTAGTATTAAGGCGAGTTCTAACGTTGGCCATCCGTTAAAAAGACTTCTAAATGAAAGAATTATAAATAAATGCAAGACACTATTCTAGAATTGTTATTTTAGTTAGATTTTACCTCATTATTCACCCATGGATCCCACAACCCTAGTTATGGAGTTTAGTTACCCATAGTCATAATCACAATATTCATATATGTAATATCAGAATTCATGCACTTACTTCAATGAGAAAGAATAAAATCCAGAAGTTAACTTGATTAATTAACAAACGCACCAACAATCAATTCCAGAAAAAGTGTATCAATTACTGAAATTAATCGAGGACTAAAGATTCTCCAAAAGTATAACAATCACAAAGTCTAGTATCCAAGAGTCTAACATAAAAGAATCCAACTATTTATAAAAAATAAAAACCTAATAAAAGAAGGACTTTAATTGCTGAAAATCTATCAAAACGCGTCCGAGTCGACGGACATCGTGACAGACCGTCGTGGTCACACGGGCCGTCATGGACTCCGTCATCCTATACTTCACAGATTCTTCTTCTGCTTTCTTCATTACCCTCGACGAACAGGTATGACGGACCGTTCCAAGCACGACGGTCCGTCGAGTGTCTCCGTTCCATAACACTTAAACTTCTTGGAAATTGGGTACTGGACTACTCTCTGATCATTGCGACGAACCAGCAGGATGGTCCGTCGTGGCTATGACGGTCCGTCATGAACTTCTGTAATCCCACACTTGGTCAGGCTTCCCCATCTTTCTTCAGCAGCTTCACTACGTTGCCACCTACGGACCGTCGCAAGCTCGATGGACCGTCACAAGCTCCGTAGGTGGTAACTTTTATGCATTTCTTGCTCAAAAACTTCCGCATTCATCTTTAGACAGATTTCCTGCAAGTAAAGAGAAACTTACATAAAAATCAATACAAAAAGGCTTTTGGACACACACTAAGCTTAAGAAAAAAGCATTAAAAATACCGTGAAACCACGGTATATTAACACCCTCAACTTAAATTCGTTGTTTGTCCTCAAGCGATGCACTATGACTCACTACAAATCTTTGTACAGTGGTATCCATGTTTTAGCTTTCGCAATCATTTGTCTATCAATCTCGATCAGTCTCATCATGTTTATGCATGTTATCACTATTAGGCTTGAATTATGTGGAATCAGACCATGACACTGACTTACCACGCACTGACACCTATCCTCTTCAATTTCTCACCGAGGTGCTAATATTTTCGGTATTGCAACTAGTGTCCTCACTTCAAAACAACACCCTCATTTTTCCCACAATGATTTCAGTTTGAGAATAAGGATTTCTTTTCACCACTCACTCTCAGAACAAATTCACAACTCATTCATACATATTGCCATAAGCTTGCCTTTATTTTCACTGCTTTAAGTTCGCCATACAACTCTTAGGATCACGATAGGACTTTCTTAGCTTTTTAACATAGGCTCGGGGTTAGGTAGGGTATATTTAGGTATACTTTAGTGACTTTTTTCCCTCCTTGACATATCATCTAAACATACCACTTTTTATCATTTTATTTTNCACTTTACTATTGTTCTTTCTCTCTCTTTGTTCTTTCAACCCCACTTTCCAGAGCATTCCTCATGATAGTCACCCTCAACTCATGGCTTTGCCATGCGTCAAAGTACACAATATCTAAAGTTGGGTCAGGTCCATGAAAATGTTGTTTACTGCATTAGCCACCCTCAACTTATGCTTTTGGCATAAGCTTAGGTGCACATGTCCAAGGAGGGACCAGGGCCAACACATTATTCCCAGAAAAGATCAGTTGGGGTGAAAAAGAAAGGTCTAGTTTAAGCTCAAATCATTTGGATAAAAGAGGGATTAATTTCATTCATTTTTTTTATTTAGGCTACAAATTGGCTATATTTAACAAGGGCCTATGATCCTTTCCTAATTGTCTATTACAACTTACTTTTAGCAGGACTAACCAGGCAAGTTCTAGCTCAGTACAAATAGTGGACTATTCAAATCTTTCTCACTCTCACTTGACATCTCATTACTCTTACCAGATTATTAGACACCTAGTTCGAATTTTAGACTTAGGGTCATGCAGTGGTGTATCTCTATGTCATGCTTAGAGCCACACATTTATCAATTACTATGCCTAGTCATGCCTCATTTTCATTACATCAGGATATCATTTTTGTTTTAGCCATCATGCTTCAGAGTTGTACTATGTACACAAGATATAGACATGCCGGTTCAACAATAAAAATAATCAGTCTCTTGGGGAAAAAGAACACATGCAAGAAAACCCCAAAAGAGGATAGTGAATTGGGCTACTCAGACTTCACCCTAGCACTCACTTTCCATTTACCCCACCCCAACAAAAAGATATGCAATTGTCCGCAATGCATAAAAAAAACTGAATTACGAGAGTGGTAGGTGAAGCAAACCTGGGGCGCAAAGCGCCAACGATCAGCAAGCTGGTGGGTCCGGTTCCCCAGAACCCACTACCTCTGATGCCTGGACACCCTCAGTAGTGTCCTCATCAGCAACAACACTATCAGTAGTGCCTCCTGCGGTCTCCACATCTCTGGAGCTAGATACCCCAGCAGCTGACTCTACAGCCCTGATCCGACGCGTCTCCTCATCAGCAAGCGAGGCTCTCCTAGTAGCCTCCATCTCACGGCGCTCCTTCTTCTGTGCTCTAGCCTCATCCTCCTCTCGACCCTTGATCCTCTTGGCATGCTCTCGAGGGGGAGGTGGTGGAATCTCAGAAGCGGCGAATAAGGCCGCCATCACTGTGTCCTCAGCAGGCTCTACAGAAGGGGCCTCAGACTAAGGCACCCTAGCCTCTAGGATCATATCAATGTCCGCTCGTAGACTCTTAACCTCAGCCTAAAGGGTCGACACGTCCACCTGAGGGGCTGGCTGGGCTAGCACCCGCAACTCAAAAGCGTGATGAACCTCAGCGATCTTCCGCTCTGTGTGCTGGACCATTTTACGCTCCAAGCGCTCCTCTGCCTCAGCAATAGACCTCTGCATCCAAGGCTGGATGTGATGCAGAAGTGTAGCCATCTGTGCCTCTAGTTTTTGGACCCTAGCAAGCGGGACCAGAGCGGGGAAAGGGGCTGAGTGAGAGGAGCTAGGGGCAGTGCTACTACACGGGATAGACTCGACCGGAGTAGTGTCGGTGGTTCGGAAGCAGCTTACGTAGCCGTTTGAGCATGTGCTACCGTATCAGCCAGATTTTCACCAAGTGGAGGCAACTCTGGACGGGGCCCTCTGCGTGGAGCCAACTCATTGACCTCATCCCTGATGAGGCCGATATCAACAGTGCCCAACGGAGACTTGAGCTGATCAATGTGCTAGATGGGCACACCTGCGGACCTGCATAAGGAAAATATCATGCACGGAAAAGGGTAAGTAGTTGTGACCTTGAAAGCCCTCTCGTGCATGACGCCTGTAGAAGCCAAGCGAAGGTCAAGTTAGCCTTCTTGATGGCTCCCTTCGGCTCTGTTACCCAGTCGGCACCCTCTCCATCAACAGACAAGTGCAGGGCCATCCACCTCTTGGTGGTCTCTCTCAGTGATGGCTCACCCAAGAATTGGCCATCTTTTACAATTTGCCACCGGTAGTCGAACTCGACGGTGAGAGGGGTCCTGTTGGCATCAACATCCTTGCCGTACAGATACCGGCGGATGGCGGGCAGGGAGATGTCGACCTGAATGCCACGTACTCGGACATGCTCAAGTGTGGCCTGTTTGGTGGGGGTAGCCCGCCTATCTATCTATGATCGGAGAGTAGCCACGTAAGAGGCGTAGAACTCTCAGACCGAATCCTCACTATAACGGCCTAGAGAACGAGCTGTCCACTCTAGCCAGTGTCTGGTGAAGAGATTGTGGATCTCTGGCATGGTGGGGAGACTTCCCGTAAGGACCCGTCTCTCCAGTGTAAGGGTTCGTATCATGACGCCTTTATCATTTAGAAACTTGGCATCTAAATACACTTGGTATTGCCCGTCGACACACCACCGGTTGGTCAGGTCGGCAACCGGGTGAGAGCACCAGTCGGTGAGCCTGGAGTGGAATCAAGACTTTCAGCCTCATCAGACGAGGCAGACTGTGCAGCTGTGGTAGGTACATAGACTTCTGCAGACCCGGAGGCTTTCTCCGACCACGAAACTCCTAAGGAACCAGACGCTCCTTTTTCATGTGTAGATGACCCAGAAGGTGTGTCGATCAGTGTGCGCTCCTCATCAGATTGGGAGGCAGTGACTACGCCGGACGCCACCTTTTTAGGCGTACCTCTGGTAGCACGTGAAACTCGTGAATGGAGTGGCAGTGCCTGGGGGCACGTACTCGGGGTCATGCTCATCATTAGAGCCTATAACTAGTCGGGCAGACGGGGCGATAGACTTTGAACGCCCACGTGTGTAAACTCGATCTTGTTATGGTGCAATTAGAGATAGTACCTGTAAAGAATCAAGGTTAGTATGAGAAGGATCAAACAAGACGAGCAATAACGACACAAAATCAATATAAGAGATAAGCTGTAATAACATTTCTGCAGTAACAGTGAAACACGACGGACCAGGTGACGGCTCATCGTGAGTACGATGGACCGTCATGGGGTTTGTCATGTCTTACTTAACTATGTTTCTGTGGAGTCCCCTGAAGGAAAGTCTCTGACAGTTATGACGGATAAGCAGGACGGACCGTCATGACAATGATGGTCCGTCGTCGATGTCCATCGCGGGGCACTTAGAAAAAGTGTGGAGACCCTTAGGAGAGGGGTCCCTGACCGTCATGACGGTTGTGCAGGACGAACTGTCGTGGGTATGACGATCCGTCGCATGTGTCCGTGTGAGGACACTTGGAAAAAGTTGGAGACCCTTAGGACAAGGGTCTCTGACAACCATGATGGTTGTGTAGGACGAACCGTCGTGGGTATGACGGTCCGTTGCATGTGTCCGTGTGAGGACACTTAGAAAAAGCTGGAGACCCTCAAGAATAGGGTCTTTGATAACCAGAACGTTTGTGCAGGACGAACCGTCGCGGGTATGACGGTCCGTCTTAGATGTCTGTCAGAGGACACTTGGAAAAAGTTGGAGACCCTTAGGAATAGGGTCTCTGACAACCAGAACGCTTGTGCAGGATAGACCGTCGTGGGAACGACGGTCCGTCGCATGTATCCGTTGGTGGGCACTTAGAGAAAATTTGATAGTGGGGTATTGGAGGTGTTGGAACGACCCTATGACGGTCCGTCGTGGGTACGATGGTCCGTCATCGGGGTCTTGTTCTGTCATTCAGTGACAGAACTGAGGATGCCACATTCATCCTCTGTGCCTCACATGGAATACTTAGTGTTAACCTATATGATTCTAACCCAAATACCTAGCAAACTAGCAATGCTAAAGCACCTATTTATCGAGTTTTAACAAGGCAATTCGAGGATTCTCAACCTAGGTCAGACAAAATTGGATCAAAGAGTGAAGACCCACCAAAAAGGAATAGGCTAATACTAATTAAAACAAAAATGCAATGTAAATGGGTAGAGATTAGAGACACATATCTGAGAAGAGGAGAAAAACAAGCAAGGGAGGTACTTAGTTAGCAAGAATAGAACCTCAGCAGCAGACTCCGACCAATATAAAGGAGATATCCGGAATTGGGGATTTGGATAAGTGATCAGTTGAAAGAGTGGTAGGAAATTGGAAGTTTGAAAGCGAGGGAATGGGAGAAAGAGGGAAAGATATCATTCAAATGAAGGGGTGGGGGGTTTTATAGGTTGAAAATTTTAAAAGTCCCCAGCCGGGTCGGGTCGGGTATGCTGGTTAATGACGCAACGAATCCCCGACGACGGTTCGTCGCATCTGCGACGGTCCGTCATGAGTTCCATCGCGTGTGCCCTAATTTTAAAAGTAACTGAAAGACGTACCTGGCACGACGGATTCATGCGACGGTCCATCACAAGCGTGACGGTCCGTCGATGTATTCGTCAGTGACTATTGCAGGGTGATTTTCTGCAGAATTTCCTGGTGATGTGCCTGCAAATTTAAAACCCATTAGTAGAAAATGCTACAATTACTAGAACAAAAACTATAAGTATTGGGTTGCCTCTCAACCAGCGCGTATATTAACGTCGCAGCACGACTGAAGACACTTGATTACTCAGACTTCATCAAGATGGTATGCCTTGATCACTTAATTCGCTGATTCAGCATACCTGGAGGTTTTTATTCGTTGTCCATTTACCTTAGCCCACACACCCTCCTTGGTTTCCAACTTAACTGCTCCATGAGGGAATAATTGGGTAACCAAGTAGGGCCAGTCCATTTGGACTTAAGCATGCCCGGAAACAAACGCAACCTAAAATTGTATAAAAGCACCAAATCCCCAACCATAAAATCTCATTTTTTAATTTTTAGGTCATGGTGCTTCTTCATCTTTTCTTTGTAGGATATAGCAGATACCGATTGGAGCTCACCACTCTGCCTCATGGACCTACAAATGTTGAAGGTCGCTTCTTCATTGTTCAACCGAAATTTCATCTGCCCCTTTTCCAATCAACTAAGGCTCTTCCCATAGCAAGGAATAGCCTCTCAAGAATAATAGGCACTTCAAAATCGATTTCACAATCAAGAATAACAAAATCTGCCGGAAATATGAACGACTCCACTTTTACTAGCACATCGTGGAGTATCCCTATAGGCCTTTTTACTGTTTGATCGGCCATCAGTAGCCGCATCGCAGTGGGCTTTGGATCACCCAAACCCAACTTCTTGTAAATCGAGATGGGCATGAGATTTATGCTTGCCCCTTTCGCAAAATGTAATAACCCGACTGTACAAGGAATAGTGAACGCACCCGGATCTTCTTTCTTTTGTGCTAGAGATCTTGTAGCGATAGCACTACAATGCTGCATTCTATCATCATCCTCAAAAGTGACCGATTTTTTCTTTGTAACATGATCTTTCATAAACTTGGCATAACCAGGCATTTGTTCTAAAGCTTCTACCAAAGGGACATTGATAGGAAGCTTCTTCAACATTGTTATAAAACTCCGATATTTACCATCCTCGGTCTTTTTCACTAATCTTTGAGGAAAGGGTGGTGGTGGTCTAGGCATGGGAATTACCTTTGTAGGCACTTCAACATCTTTTCCAGTGTTATCTTCTACTTCACCACTAACCTCTACCACTTTATCATTATCTTTTATCACCTTTTCCTCATTAGACGGCATAGGTGGGTCAATAGTTTGTTTACCACCTCGAGTAGTGATTTCCATACAATGTCCATCATTTTTCGGATTTTGGACAGTGTTGCTAGGAAGAGTGTCCGGTTGCTGTGTGTTCACGGTTGCAGATAATTGGGCCATTTGCAACTCAAGCTGCTTAATCGATATTGCATGTGTATCGACTTTCTGCCCAATACCTGCTAAATCACTCCTTAACTCTTTAATGTGCTCATTACTAGCATCGAGCCTCCTCATCATTTTGTGCAACATACCTCAACTCGCGCCATACTATCTCCACCATCCCTAGGAGTAACTTCACGATTTTGAGGAGGGACATAGGGCCCATTCCTATCATTTCTGTTGGCATAGTTACCCCTGTTGAAGTTGTTGTCGCGGTTGTAGTTTCCATCTCTGACATAATGACCCTCACGGTTATAGTTACCATAGATCCGACCTTGGTTTCCTTGACCTTGGCGCCAATTCTCCTGATTTGAGCCTTGGGCACTCGGTCGGAAACCCCCGTCTGCTCATTTACCGCATAGGAATTCTCCACATAATAGCATTCATCATTTGGTGGTGGTGGTTTAGACAAGTAGTTAACTGCATTTATCTTTTCTGCACCCCCAGTGACATGTTTTGATACCAACCCAAGCTCAGTTCTCATCTTAGCCATCTCTTCACGAATCTCATCTGTGGCTGGGTTGTGAGTGGATTGCATTGCGAAGGTATTTCTTCCAGTATCTGACTTCCTAGTACTTGAAGCTTTATTAATCCGGGAGATTTTCTCTAACTTCTCGGTAATCTCAGCATAAGGACACTCCCCGTAAGAACCACCCGCTATAGTATCCAATACCGCTTTATTATCATCATCCTGTCATCGATAGAAGTATTCCCTTCAGTGACTCATCATCTATGCGGTGATTGGGGACACTTCTCAAAAATGAAGTGAATCTATCCCAAGAACTACTAACTGACTCTCCTGATAGTGCCACAAAGTTGTTCACTCTATCTTTGTGGTTTAGTTGCTTAGAGACCGGGTAGTAAAGTGCTAAGAAAACGTCCCTTAGTTGGTTCGAAGTGAAAATTGAGTTATAAGGGAGCTTACTGAACCAAATAGCAACCTTTCCCGTCAGTGAGAGAGGAAAGACTCTTAACCCTATTACATCCAAATCCAAATCAGGCCTCCGTTCACAACTTTAACACACTGCCCTTTACCTTAGCTATATGGGCATGTGGGTCCTCAAAAAGTAGCCCTGAAAACCTATGGCAGTGAGAATTTGCATCAGACTACTAGTTACCAAAAAGGTGTGGCCTTGTGGTAGAGGAGGCAAGACAAGTGACCCATTAGAGTCTGCAATATTATCATAGCCTCTGTAGTATTCTTGAGGACGTGGAGCAGGATTTTGTCCCCTTTGTTGATTTTCACTCGGATCATCGGGTAATACTGACCATGAACATCAACTGGAGCTTGGATGTTCTGGTTTGGATCATCATTGTTAATACCCAAGATTCGATTCATATTGCGTAGTGTACGCTCTAATTCGTGATCGTAGGAAAGAAGGGTTCTCTTCCTCTCTGTGTATTTGGCATACAAGGAAGATAGTTCTGCAAGAATCAAGAACGATAAAAAAAATAAAATTAAGAAAATATTGACTAAACTTTAGTAATAACTTTAAGTTAATCTAAAAGCTACTTTCTCCGGCAGCGGCGCCAAAATTTGATACGCTCAAACTTATTTCTCAAATAAGAATTAAAGCGGTCGTATCAAGTAAAGAACCCAACTAATGAGGTTAGGATCGTTCTCACGAGGAAAATAGTTCAGACTTAACTTTAATCTATTATTACTATTATTTAGTCAATTATTTCCTTAGAAAACAAAAGAACAATAAAAGGGGGGTTTTTATTTCTAAATTAATGAAGATAACTAAATTAAACTAACCAACTAACAGAATCAAACCTTGGAGTTTAATCAATTAATAAAAGTAACTAGGGTTTACATGTTCCCCACAGGTTCCTAACTTGATAATTCTAACTATAACAATTATTTCCTAGTATCTTGCACGCAAAGTGATAAGTTATGTATTTCTAAATCCTTGGTCCGACATCTAGAAAATTTCACTCCGCACCTTGGTCCGGCTACGTTTGTTGCTATACTAACCCTTACCTTTACCTCATATTAAGCATTATATTCGATATTTGACTAAGTTATTACCTCGTACCAATCAATACTAGCCTATTAGATAGTATACACTAAATCTATGTTGATAATTCTTTTCCTATTATCTACATACTTGGTCCGGCAAATAGCATTAAGGCGAGTTCTAACGTTGGCCATCTGTTAAAAAGACTTTTAAACGAAATAATTATCAATACATGCAAGACACTATTCTAGAATTGTTATTTTAGTTAGATTTTACCTCATTATTCACCCATGGATCCCACAACCCTAGTTATGGAGTTTAGTTACCCATAGTCATAATAACAATATTCATATATGTAATATAAGAATTCATGCACTTACTTCAATGAGAAAGAATAAAATCCAGAAGTTCACTTGATTAATCAACAAACGCACCAACAATCAATTCCAAAAAAAGTGTATCAATTACTGAAATTAATCGAGGACTAAAGATTCTCCAAAAGTATAACAATCACAAAGTCTAATATCCTAGAGTCTAACAACAAAGAGTCTAACATAAAAGAATCCAACTATTTATAAAAAACAAAAACCTAATAAAAGAAGGACTTTAATTGTTGAAAATCTGTCAAAATGCATCGAGTCGACGGACCTCGTGACGGACCGTCGTGGTCACAACGGGCCGTCATGGCCTCCGTCATCCTATACTTCACAAATTCTGCTGCTGCTTTCTTCGTTACCCTCGACGAATATGTATGACGGACCGTTCCAAGCACGATGGTCCGTCGAGGGTCTCCGTTCCATAACACTTAAACTTCTTGGAAATTGGGTACTGGGACTACTCTCTGATCATTGCGACGAACCAGCAGGACGTCCGTCGTGGCTATGACGGTCCGTCATGAACTTCCGTAATCCCACACTTGGTAAGACTTCTCCAACTTCCTTCAGCAGCTTCACTACGTTGCCACCTACGGACCGTCGCAAGCTCGACGGACCGTCTTAAGCTCCGTAGGTGGTAACTTTTCTGCATTTCTTGCTCAAAAACTTCCGCGTTCATCTTTAGACAGATTTCCTGCAAATAAAGAGAAACTTACATAAAAGTCAATACAAAAAGGCTTTTGTACACACACTAAACTTAAAGAAAAAGCAATAAAAATACCGTGAAGCCACGGTATATGACACCAATTAAACAATTAACAACATTTTGATACCATATGGTAAGAAAATCAGAAGTTCGGGAAAACTGTAGCACATTTGAACAAAATATCAGAAAAGATAAGAAAGGGACAGCTAAATTAAGCAACTTTAGAAAAAAAACACTACATAACCCTCTAAGAGGAACAAGTCTACCAAACATATGCATATTTATTTAAATGCAATTCAACACACAGTCAGTAAGAGACAAACAAGCTTTTAAATATGAATTTCGACATCACGAGAACAAATTATATAAAAATTATATCAAATTCACAAGTGACAAACAAATGGATACCGGAAACAGGCAAAAACTATCCCAGGAGACTGAGAAGTCATGACAAACAGAGAACAAGAAATAATCTTGCTAGCAAATGGAATTCTGGGAAAAACAATTAGAACAACAAATAGATAAAATGAACAGCTAATTCTAAAAGAAACTAATCTACTGGAGGCAAATTTGAACAATCAAAATCATAAAAAGAACTCAAACCTAACTAAACATAGCAACTGATTGTTGGTCAGATCAACTTAAATAGCCACTAATCTAGTCACTAAAAATCATTTTTTAGAGAACACATTGAATAAGACAAGGAAACTAGTTCTGCCAGAAAGAAGAAAATTGTATACTTACTTTTGAATATAAGAAGGGATTAGAATGCAAAGCTTAGTTAACGAAACCGAAATGACTCATCAGACGTAAGACAAAACATAAATAGCATATCGAAAGGCGGAGGCATGGAAATACAAGCTCACTGGAAAGGCATCTAAAATAAGATGACGACACAAATCAAAACTAATTCCATTTTTAGATTTAAGCAAATCTCTTTATCGAGGACAACAGTACAACAATGCCAGCTATGAAATTTAGGAACTAAAGATGATAAGAAATTAAACAACTCTTGGAACTAAATTTAAATTAAGACAAATTTCTTTGTGCTTGTGGAAAGAAACCATATCCCAACTTAAAATGATAAAAAGATTAAACTAAAACGCATAACAAGAGATCGATGCTCGGAAAATCTCAACCAGCCTATGAGTTCAAGAGAACATAAAGCTTAAAAACAACTATGCAGTACACTTCCAGAACTAGATTAACTTTAAACTGAATAAAGGCACATCTCCAAAACAAGAGAAAGAAAATTCAAGCATTTGGAAATCATTTAACAAGCAGCTACTGAAATGAGTTCAAAGTCATACCAAGACATATGTTAGAACCAAACTAAATATGGACAAATATCAATTTTTTTGGAGAAGCATGAGCAATGACAGAACCATCAGACTAAAGGAAACATTAGAAAAATGTACATTTTAGTAAAAACAACTCCTGACAAAAGACACACCAAAAAGAACTAGGAAAATTCATAAGAAAATCTTAACAGTAAGGACAAAGCAAACATTATTAGCTACTAAAATGTCAAACTAAAGTCTAATACATGAAAACTAAAACAAAGCTAATAAACATATAACAGATAGAAAAGCTAGGAATTAAATAATACAAAACTAAGAAAGAATTTACCTGGTTCTGGGCAGCGAATCGGAACTACGAGTTTAACAGAGACGATCCCACCACCTCTCTAAACTCGAACAACCACAAAAACGTTTTAAAAATATTAAACTATGGAACCAAGAATTCCCAAAAAATTTTAGGGTACTCTCTGGTTACCAAAAAAACCCCCCTTGAACAGTGAAAAGGAGGCTCTTTATAGAGGCTGAGAAATATGAAGATCACCCCCCTAGAATTGATGTGGCTGTGGTAAAATTCAAAAATCCTTGAGCGGTTAAGGCTACACAGCTGGGAGGTGTACGATTCTAGTACTAATCCAACGAAAAAAGGATTTGGAACGCTTGATTCATGAGAAGGACAATTGAGCAACACGATTTTGACACCTGACGATTGTACGAGTTCTTTGTACAAAAAGATAAAGGAGAAAGCAGAGAACGAACATGCTCTCCTCGCTGGGTTTCGGGTTCACGCTGGTTATTCGATTTTTGGTGGGTTTATCGTGGGATGAAGAAGAACGTAAAAGGGTCTTGGTGTTTTTCAGAAAAGGAGTGGGCTGGGTCTTTCTTAAAGAATTTGGGCAAAAAACATAAGGTTATCTCACGGTCCAAAATTGGAGTAAATAAAACCCATTATGATGGTTTCAAAGGGAACTGGTCCTTTGATTTATATTTCCATCAAATTCAAACTGATTTCAATTAATTCAAATTTGTTAAAATGGGGATGAGACAAATTATAAACTCAACTAACTACTCAATCTTCTTAACATTAACAAAGCGAATAATTAGTTCAAAAAGAAAGATTAAGATCAATTTTAAAGGAAATAAGATGCGTACTTTATTAAAAGTACATTTTTTTGGTAAAATAATTTTCTAAATATTTATTCAAAAATTGAAAATCATATAAATTTATATAGTTTAAGTATATATAGATGTATTTTATAGAGAAAAAAGAAAAAAAAAAGAAGAAAAATTGCATGGAAAATGATTCCAAAAGTATCTCTGATTTTTTGGAATAATTATTTCAAATTGTTTTAAATTCAGGAAGCTTGAAAAAATTAATTTAATAGTGGAGGGCCAAAATTGGGTGTCAACAACTATCAATCAGTAGGTCAAGACAATATTCTGTCTTACCAAGACCTTTTCATAAGAATATAAAGACAATTAGGGTCATTCTTTTGTATTATTTTCTTCCTTGACTTTTTCAATCCATATAAGGATTCTTGAAGCTTTATTGAAAAAGTTTCTTTCAAACTTTTATATGCTTCAGACACCTCGATTGCTTCAAGGATTTTCATATAACCTTCATTGTGTAGCTAGACATGACAATTATTCATTATATGCATTCAAATTTTTCATATGTTTCCAGATCAAAACAAACCTCATTGCATCCACTATAGGAGAAAATATCTCCAATAATGTCAGGAATTTTGTGAAAAACTTTTATGCCCCAAAGCACAAATTGTACTTGATATATTATGATTATACCATTGCATAATAATTTATCTGTACCCCACTACATTATACCTTGATTTATGGACAATCAGTCCAAAACGTCACTTTTCTAAGTGAAACAATATACTTGAATTATGCATTTTACTTGGCCAACCAATTATCCATCCACATTCTATGACAGATTTGAATTCAACATCCTGGTCACAATTTATATCATTGAGTTATACCTCATATCAAATATAACGTCGACGGTATTTGACATCGATTCCAACAAGACATAACTTTTCGAGATCTCTTCATTTTTCATTATTTTCAGGTACCTGAACCTTTTCCGAGGTTTTATGAAGTGTTATGTCTATATGCTCTTTTATAGCACTTGCCTCATTATCATGACCATATTGATCATTTGCTCCTTACTTGTTCAAGAAATTTTATATTTGGAATCGATTGGTCTATTACGCTTCCGACGTATCATAGACTCTGTCCTTCAAGGACTTCAAATTGAAGCATTTGCAGCTGAATTATATCATAGGGTCAGTATATTCATCTGTCAATTGATTTGCAACATTATGCAAATGAATTATCTCTTGAACTTTAAGTTCACATATTTATTTAGCGAGGATCTAGATAATTCATAATTAACCTGACACATAATTTTCAGTTGTCAATCATCTCTCCCCCTAATTTTAGCAAATCTTCATTCATCCTAACCTTATTTGGGAATTCATCTTTGTGCGTGGTGGAGCAATTAGATCATAACCGCACATTCAACCTTTTAGATGAAAAATATTTGGTTCCTAACCTTGAACCAATTTTAATGGGGAAACCTTGTTGACTTGATTCATACATGTGTTGATACATGTTATTTATCTCATACCAAATCTCATTTGGGAGTTTTGTTCTCATAACCATGATTTAGCTATAATTGGAGGCATACAATTTCTGCTAAATCAATCAGCATTATCAATATAATTTCATAGTTTGAAACTGTGCTCTTAATTTTAACAATTTGAGCAAACAACCTTACAAAACCAATTTGTAAGTTGACAACGAAACACATGAGACCATCACATAGATGCATCTATCATATAGTTTCAAATTATCCACATGACAGGTGAATGTGCCCATATTCACCTTTTTATATGTTCCAAAAATTTTAGGAAATTACAATCCCAGCCTTAACTGGTATAATGATCATTTTATGAAGAGAACAAGCAACACATGAGAATTCTTGAAGAATATTTTATTTCTTCATTATATAATCCACATGAACTCTCAATTACATTTGCATCACATTCAAACCAAAATGGTCAACCGGTCATGCCAACTAATTTTTATTTCAGTACACTTATAATTTACTTTCGCATGTGATTTCATCAGCATACCCTCGTTTGTGTGCAACAAACAAGAGGAAACAATGGGTAACCTTTTACAACCCAATTATTATTCCTCTGATAATAACACAACTCGTTAGAGCTTGTTATAAATTTTTTGTACTATCACATATTGCATGACACCATCCCTATTGTGAACATCTTCTTCAAGAAGAAATTATATCATTATTGTCATGGTCAAAACATTACGAGCAAAATATGTTTCTTGCTTTACATTTGTTGTACCATAAGTACACAACCAATGACAAATTTGTATTGCCACACAATAATGAGCACAACCCTTATAGGCAAGAACTATTTCTTTCTTTTGCCCTTTCGATAGTTCATAACAAACATACCATAATATGTATGACGTATAAATCCACACGACCATTGACCGTTCATGTCAAATAAAATTTATATATTTGTCTCAAACCTCCTGTAGAGATGAGATGTGACATGTATCATTTTTTTTCTCTCAAACCTTCCATAAAGGTGAGTTGTGCATATATCCAACCCATAATGATTTTATCACATCTTGACCCATTCTCTTATAGGATGGTCGAGCATTCACGATACTCATCACAAGTCACATTCTCTTCAAGGAATGGACTAATATTTTATATGTACTTCATTAATTTGCATTATAAGCACATTGTCATTGCTTTAAAATTCATCATATTTCCATGACACACCTCAACATCACTTTGAAAGATCAAGTGTACCATCACTTTATCTTCTTGTCTTTTGATGGAGGATTTATAAACTTGTCAAATTATTGGGTCGACAATAGTCACAACTCCAATGACCTTTAATACCATTTTGATAATAAAAATTGTCTGCACATTTTGAAGGACTATTTGGAGAACCCATAGTGTTATTCCTTTTATAATTACCACAATGATGACTATTATAATTCCGTCCTTTCATGTCCTTTTTCATATCTTTAATTATTCGTCATCTTTCATACTAATTATTTACTGCTACCATTCATACGATAGAATGAGCAAGTCAACATCGGATTTCAAAGTTATTATATGTTGCTACCACATTCTTTTCAAGGAATGGAGCAAATTCAATAGGACGAATTTCAAGGCTTTTCATCAAAGCTTTAGTCATCATTATATCATCACTATGGTGCATTGACTCAAACTCAATGTCTTATCCATATAAGGTGTGTTAGGCCAAATTATATGGGACTTGAACCCAATCCTTATCATCATGGTGCATCAAAACTCAAATTGATGTCTTACCCCCTTGGTGCGATAGAACTTGAATTTATCGTCTTATCGACAAATATTTTTCATTATATGCATCCGGACTTTAACCAGATGTCTTACCCTTTTGGTGCGATGGGACTTGAATCCATCGTCTTACCCTTCAATCAATGTCATATAAGTCAATACCAATAGAACTCAACCATGAGACTTTAAATGAAATCAAGAATTACAGAAGAAAATTTAGTCAAAATAAGATTGAGAGTTTTCTCACCTCTAATAATTATAAATATTAATAAGTTCCTCATAATTAGCACTTAGAAAATCAACATGAAAATTTACTTCTCTATCCTTCAGTTCTTTTCTGAAACGAAGAACTGTTAGTATAATCATAAACCAATGTATAAAATTGTTAAAGTAAAACAATCCAATATGTTTTATATTTTCATATATCACATATATACTAAAATATAGTATAAGAGGAATTTTTGAAAATATAAATATGTTAACAAGAAAAAATAAATAAAACCTGTCCTGCTTACAAGTGATTCAACTATAACACTTTTGCGAAGTGCTATAACCTTTAGAGCATACTCGTGCTGATAACGTGTTATAAAATCAAGCTCATGACAATATAAATATAAAGAGACGAAGACAAGAGAAGTAGATAGAACAAGAGGAAGTTTCTTATTATTCATGTATATGTAAGTCTCATCTGTATATCATACAATAGTGAATGAACAACATTATTTATAGGTTGAGAAATCACTCCAAAAGTCACCATATTAAGTATCATAATAAATAGATACATTCTTATCCAAAAAGGTTCATAAAACCTAGTGAATATGGATGGTTGTTCATGTACTAACTTTATGGACTATCCACTCATTCAATGGATGTATAACAATGTTAAAATTTTTATAGAAAAAATTAATTATTTATGATAAATTTTTTTTAAAAATATTATTTTATTCAGTTTAACATATGTTGTACTTTGTTAAAAATAAGAATTACTAGAGAGTGTTGAATAAAGAGAATTACAATTTTTTTATTTCATTTCAAGCAACAAACATATAAAATGGGGGTAAATCAAGTCATCATCTTCTTGAATCAGATTCTATGGTTCTAACTCTTATCTATATTAATATTTGTCAATTTTACTTATAGAATTATGTCAACAATTCATATAATAATTACCTCATTGAAAAGATATTTTTCAATATTGAATTGATAAAATCCTACCTAAAATCAATCACGAAAAAAAAAACATTAAATACTAATAGTTTTCATCTAAATAGTGTAAGAAAAATAAACTTTAAATAAATACATATACGAAGTTTGTTTATATTTTAGGCTTCAAATTGAAATTCATTTTAGGCCTCCAATTGCGTTTAGTTGTCCCTGTTAATAGTGTCGAGCACAACAAACAATTTGGCAATTGCTTTTTATTTGTTATTTTTCATCAAAATGCAACAAAAAAACTGACTTTGTTTAACAAATTTGAGAAAATGTCACGTCCAAGCCTATACCCTGGACATGAACTCTTGGCCTGACTGACTATTTAGCGGAAGATTTTCTCATATAGAAATAAAAAGTTTAATTGCATTATTAAACTTAAGTCTAAATCAAACTCAACTCAAATGAACATCTGGAAATTCTTATGAAGTTATAAAATTAATTCTCTCAAGATCTCAAAATATCTCAATAAGATGGGGAAATAACAAGAGACTCCTCAAATCTAACTATCTATGAAGCCGCTAATACTAAGATAGATGTCGTTTCAGAACCCATGACAACCTAACAAAAGCCTAAAATAAATGTGAAGCCCTCCGAAAAGCAAGAAGGTTCATCAAAGCTAGCTGGAATGCAGGTGGTATCAACGAAGCACTTTGATGACACTGAGCACCTGTATCTTTATTATAAAAAGGTGCATGACGAATAACGTCATTACATTTAATTTACGAGCATATAAGGGGGAAATGTAAAATAAAAATAACTTAAATGATAAGACTTGAAGACAAACTCACCTCAACTCAACTCCAATACGAAATCAATAATAAGAGATACATTGTTTAAACATTATAAAACAGAAGATATGAGTTTGATGATGTATAAAATACAATAAGATATCATTTATTCTTATTTGGGATATTTTCTAACTGACAACCATGACTATGAGCATGTTGATGACATAATGTCTCATCCATGCTGCCACAACTATTTTATACCTTGTCAGGATATAAAAGGCCTCAACTAAGTGGATCCACTAAGTTATGCTTAAAAACAATAAAGAATTGTGTAAAAAGTATGACTCTTTACCCATGTTGGCTACATGGTTTATGTGGAATTGGAGTTGACTGAACTCATCCCATATCAGTACTCAATACTACTACCAATAATATATAACTGATGAGTCCTCGATTGGACTCTTTTTGGGCCTTATTTTAATGAAAATAGTGCCCTCAAATACTAATTCTATCTCAATCTAGGATGAACACTGTTAAGTTTCAGGTATTTGAAGTTTTAGCATAAACATGGACACTTAAGCACAAAACTAGAGCAAAAAGGATTAGAAGAGCTGAAGTTGAAGCCTGAGCATCGCCAAGCACACTTGGCGATCAACCGAAATAATGCATTGTGCCCTTTGTCCCAGCAAGCGAAGCCCTGAAGGAAGTGAATTCAAAAGGCAATGAAAAGAAGTAGTCGGCGCTTCCCCGAATAGTTTCCCAAAGCAGAATTATTCCGCCCAATGATCCAAAACGAATAGACACTGAAGGCAAACAAACAGCGATGACCTAGAAGAAGGGTGAATCGCCAAATTTCCCGGCGATTCATGACTAAATTTGTCGAACGGATTCGCCAAGACTAAATCTGAAAACTATAAATACTAGCCTTAGTTATTATTTTTAAAAGTCCGAACATTATTATCAATTTTCATTTTTAGAATTTAGGCTTTTGGTATTTTTCTCTCAAGTTTAGAGAGGGTTTTGTGGGAGACTTGAAGAAAGAAGTTCTTCTTCCTTAACTCAGAAGTGGGTCTTCTCCATTCTTCTTTATTTTCTTATATTAAGGTTTAATTTATTATACCCATTTGGTTTCTTTATCATTTTAGGTGTATTTGATTATTGCTTGATGTGTGGCTAAAAATCCCCATTTTTGGGGTGTGATTTAACAAATATATGTTGATATTATTAATGGGTATGCTTGCTGATAGGAGTAGAGCATTTTAATGGTGATTTCACCTAGTGTCTATGGTTTAATTTAATAAATTTATAGTTGCAAATACAAAACCATCCATGTATTTTCGGTTTGCTCGAGAAAGAGGTCGTGATACCAAGACCACTAGATTGATCTCCTAAGGAGTGGGGAGATATGAGGCTCAGCCCGAGAGGGTGAGACCTAGTCTCATATTCGAGAACTTTTCATCGAAAGAGCGGGTGTGGATAAGACGTACGCTGGTCTTCATTACAGGAGTGGCTGTTCGAGAGAAACCCATTTAATATGGGGTAAGTTGCCCGAGAGGAAATTTACTTTCACCTAAAGCTTACCCTAATTACCGTCTTTTTTTGCAAATTTTCCTATTGAAAGAATGTACCCCTTGATTTACTTCAACATATATTGCGGTCACACCCCAAGAATGTCTCCCCATACTTGATTCACCTTTGTTATTTTTGTTGTCTTTACTAATTCTGGCAAATCCCCCCCCCCTTCTTTTTGATATTTGACACTTCGATGTCATCTATTGAATTTACCGTGTTTTTATTCAATAATTTCTTAAACTACTACTAACTAGCACGAAATTCTAGTTTAGCTACCATTTTCACTACCGCTCCCTTGGGACACGATCCTAACTCTTGGTTGGGTTACTATACTCGTTTCGATTCGTAGACACTTAGATTGTAGGCGAGTGTCATTTATCACGATTACAAAGTAGAAGCGTCAAAATGATGCTGATTCCAGGGAGTGGTGTCATGTGAAAATGTAGTTCACTTAGAGTTTTTAGTTCCTTTTAGTGTAGTGATTACTAATTTAATGTTTAGTTTTATTTTGTTAATTGTGTAAACTTTTCAGAAATCATGAGTGTTAGTGGTAGTAATGGGAGCCATGTGGGCCATGAGGACGATATTGTCAACCTCAACGATGTCCAAGAGCCCAACATCAATGATTTTCATCTCTTGGGAGGTGTTGGGGCCATATATTTACCCCCAACAGAGGGAAATGCATTATTTCACATAACAAGCACCATGTTGCAACTCTTGCAATTAAAGGGACTCTTCAGTGGATTAGCTAAGGAGGACCCACACGAGCATCTACGAAATTTTGTAGATTTATGCGGACCGTTCTCGTTCAAAAACATCTCTCAGGAATCAGTCAGATTAAGTATTTTTCCTTTCTTATTAATGGGCGAGGCATGCAAATTGCTAGCTGAGTTCCCACGCAACTCAATCACCTCGTGGGAAGAATTGGTTACCGCTTTCAATGTGCGTTTCTTTCCTCCCTCGAAGATAATGACCATTCGGGACAACATCTAAAGCTTCATGAACTTGAATGGAGAGCCTCTACATGAGACCTGGCTCCTGTTTGAAAAACTGGTACTGCAATGCCCAACACATGGTCTTCCTAATAATGTGCTCCTTTTATACCTTTACAGGGGTTTAGACTATTTGTTGACAAATTCTCACCCGGAGGTCTCATACAGCAGGCATACGTAGTGGTAGCCCAACTTTAAGATGGAATGACAACCATCAACACAGCACAGTACACTCGTGATGACAAAGTTTCCCCAATCACCTTTCATCTATCTAAGGAGCAAATTAAAAAAGAGAATGAGAGGGACCAAAATATGGCTAAGATTTTGACACGGCTTGACAGTCTTTCTAAGAATGTTATGGGGGTTGGGACCTATGGTGTTAATGCCGTGGGAGTTGGGAACACGAATCCTGATGAGATGAAGTTTGAAGCTTTGTATAATGGAGAGGTCAACTTTCTAGCAAACCAAGGCGGTAGTTATCGTTCAAACTACACGAGGCAGGGTGTTAACCGACGTTGGTCTAGAGAAGAAGGATAGAAAGATCGAGATCATGAATGAAGGGATCGAAATCCTAATTAGAAGAATAGGGAGAATGATAGATATATACCTCCCCATGAGCGACAAAAACACAATGATTTCGAAGGTGGTAGGTCTCAAGATATGCTTTCCCTATCCTAAACAATGTTGAAGGGTCGGACAAGATGCTGAAAGACATGAAAGAAAACGTATCCACTTTTAGCTAGACCGTCGTCTCTCATTCAGTTTCAATCAAGCATTAGTTAGAGACCCAAATGGTTCATATCTCATCTCATCTCAACCCGAGACAGCAAGGGGGTTTGCCTAGTGATACTATGGCTAACCCCAAGAGTGAAGTTTGAAGGTCAACTTGTGTCGTGCAACGATGTTAAATAAGGCGCTGTTTGGGAGGCAACCCAAAATTATTTATTTGCTATGTATTACCTTGATAAAATAAGTGTGTGTTGATTGTATAGAGTTAGGAAGGAAAGTGCTTGAAAAGATGCAAAGTGACGGGGAACATGTTCTTTTGGTGCAAGTCCAATAGGTTTGGCGTAACCATTCATTCCCGCCGTTTGACTCAATGCACTTCAAAGATTGAGTCTGTAAAACTCAGCGGAATAAAAATCTTTGTCGGCGACTTGCCAACTCGGTGGGGTACTCGCAAAAGTCCGTTGATGCAACTTTCATAAGAAATTGGGAATCATGTTATATTTGGTGATAAAATAGATAGTTGGTGCTTCCCCGAGCCATTAAGCGAGACAAGTTAATATCGCTTAATGAGCAGAAACTGGACGGTCACAAATCACAGGTTTAAAAGTTCTATTCCATTCACTATCTTTCACTTTGTCCCTTTTACAAACTCATACTCGCACTCCAGTAGTTATATTTCTTGCATTTTAAAGTATTTTGAGTATCAAATTGTGCTCGAATTTGGATCGCATTACTGCCTAGCACGTAAGTACAATCTAATTCAACCCCAAAGATTAGTAATGGAACCCCTCAATTATTTTATCAAAATTTGTACTCATTTAGATAATAATTGATAGAGACAAATCTTTGCTAAGTGTCTGAGTTGATGGGATAACATATATTGTCAATCATTACTCAATATTTCCTGCTTAGTTGATAAACTCCATTCGACTATGTTTTGAGCTGAATTTTTATGCGTTGGGATTGTGGAAATGCTATAGGTCTTCGTTGAAATTAATGTTGAAAAGGCTGAATTGTAGTATCAGGGGTTGTGATGTCGAATTTGAAAGAACATAGTGAAAATAGGCACGTTGGGCTGTTTGGCGAGCTGAGTGCAGCTCTCCGAACTGCTCTACAGTTCACCTTAACGTCACCATTTCACCCTTAACTGAATGCTTTATGTATGGGATGATCTGTAACTTTCAACGGTCAAATCGAGTTGCAAATTGCACTCAGCGACTCTCCAAAAGATTCCTTTTTTGTCCTTTGTCTGCACCCTTATATCATTTGTATACCTTTTTAATGAAGACCCAACAGAATCAACACGTGGTAAATTAGCTTGGCGAAGTGACTCTACAATCAGAAACTCTCTTGCCCCCTTCTAAATTACTTCTTTACTAGTCATCGAAGTTTTTATAGAAATGGATAGACCAAAAGTCGCAGGGAGAAATGATCCATCTAGGCACATAAGAGCACGAGAGATTAAATACAAGGAAAATAGAGTGGAGCTATCCAGACAGGGGAAATACACCAAGGAAGCCAGGGCAAAAAGAAGAATTCCGATCGACCCTAACGTGCCTCCATTGGCTCGAGGTTTCGATAATGCTAGACATGCCTTCGAGGCAGCTCATGAGATAGACAAAATAATTGTAGCTAATATCGCTGCAGAAGCTAAGGAAAATAAAAAGGATGAAGAACAGGATGATAACGCTCCAAGGCCCTTGTCGAGTTCCAAGAGGATGCATCAGAAACTGATGCCCTGACATGAGGAGAGGCTGCATAAACAAGATCTTTCTTCACTGCTCTCTTTATATTACCTTTAGTCAATTCTAGCTGCTGTCACTATTTATATTTGAGGACAAATATTTCTTTTGTGGTGGGGTGAGGCCCACCTTTTGTGTGTTTGTTATGAATATTTGTGTTTTGTGTACAATTGAGTCGTCTATTTTAATTGTGTTTTAAAACTACTTTCGCAATTGTTTGAGCCTATGGCTCTCTTTTGGGTCCTAATTCCAAAATAATTTTGACCTTTTCAAAAAAATTTCATTTTTGAAAATTTCGTCACCTCTTGTGTTGAAATGGTTGTTCTCATACAAATTTAATCTAGGTTTTGATCAATACCGATGACTTGAATAGTGCTCTCAATCGAACAAACATGAATGTACGGCTACAACAAAGATAAATGAAGTTACATAGACAATGTGTAAACTCTTTGCATCTCATTGTGATTAGTCATTTATCGAATTGATTCTTTTGTAATGACTATTGCACACTAGTGAAAGTGCGTATTCTTGTTTGTCTTAAGTGTCAATGCCTTGTGTGATGAGCTTACTTTGAACCTTGCATGAATAAACCTGAAATTTTCTGGTTACTCTGATTGATTTAGAAACATGTCCTCCTGAGACGATCTTAGGAAATTTTATAGAGTGTAAGCTAACTTTGACATATACCTCTTTTGTGGCCTACCCGCGAGTGTGTGGAACTCTTTTGAACACCCTTTGAACCTTAAATGTCTATGGAAAAACCTTGATTAACCTTAAACCTTATGTGATCCACCACCTATAATCCTCTTGATTTGTGGTTTAAAGTGATAGCAAACTTAAGCCAAAAGCCTAAGTTGGGGTGTGGTGAAAACGAGAAGGAGAAGTCAAGAAGTGCAAGAAAAGTCTTTCTTAACCTATGGTGGTGTGGAAAAATGGAAATCCTCCATATAAAAAAAAAAGAAGAAAGGAAAGAAAAAGAAAGGAAAAGAATGAAAAAGAAAAAGCTATGGAATAAACGCACAAAAGAAATTGGATTTTCGTGCAATTCGTGGAGGCGAATAAAAAGATGACTTAGAAGCACTTGAAAAAGAATTGATAAAAGGAAGAGAAGGAAATGTCTTGAGAATACCATATCTCATGAAAAAAGTCATTGAGTCTAAATAACCACACCTTTGCACCCAGCCCCATTACAAACCTTCGAAAACCCTTTTTGATCTTGAGTAAACTGAATCAAAGATCGATTGGAAAATAAGGGCAAACCTATGGTTGAAAACATTTATTATGTTCCACTTTTTGAGTGTGAGTGTTGCATCTGATTCCTGATCTTAAATTATTAATATTTGTGTGTGAATATGGAATCATTCTTTGCGCGAGGGTATTTAGATACTTTTGTTGAGCTTGAACTTGCATGAGTAGCAAGTATTGCAAGCACGAGAATATTTGGTAATGGTTTGTCACAACTTGAATCTTTTAGTATACAATTGATCTTTGCATGAGTAATTTGAATCTTGTTGTGTATGTTCATGATTAAGTCTTGTGTATAACTATTTGAGACATCCTATTTGCACTATTGAACTAGAGTTTTACTTGAGTACAAGCAAAAGTTTAAGTTGGGGGTGTTGATGAATCCTCATATTGGACTCAATTCAGGCCTTATTTTAATGAAAATAGTCTCCTCAAATGCTCATTCTATCTCAATATCTGATGAAAACTCTTAAGTTTCAGGTATTTGAAGTTTTAGCAAAAGCATGGACACTTAGGCAAAAGAATTGAAACAAAAAGGATGAGAAGATCTGAAGTTGAAGCTTGAGCATCACCAAACACACTTGGCGATCAGCCGAAAGTATGCATTTCGCCCTTTGTTCCAGCAAGGAAGTGCCGAAGGAAGTTGATTCAAAAGATGATGAAAAGGAGCAGTCTACACTTTGCTGAATAGTTTCGCGAAGCAAAATTATTTCAACCAATGATCCAAAATGCATAGACGCTGAAGGCAAAGCACAAACAACGATGAACTAAAAGAAAGGCGAATCACCGAATTTCTCGGCGATTCACGACTAAATTCGCCGAACAGAATCGCCAACACTAAATCAAAAACTATAAATACTAGCCTTAGTTATTATTTTTAAAAGTCCAAACATTATTATCAATTTTCATTTTTTGAATTTAGGTTTTGGGACTTTATCTCAAGTTTGGAGAGGATTTTGTGGGATACTTGAACTTATTCCTCAAATCGGAAGTGGGTCTTATCCATTCTTCTTCCTTTTCTCATATTAAGGTTTAATTTCTTATACTAATTTGATTTCTTTATCATTTTAGGTGTATTTGATTATTGCTTGATGTATGGCTAAAAACTCTCATTCTTGGGATTTGATAGCAAATATATGTTGATATTATTGTTGGGTCTTGTTTGCTGATAGGATTAGATGCATTTTAATGGTGATTTAACCTAGTGGTTGTGGTTTAATTTAATGGGTTTGTAGTTTCAAATACAAAACCACCCATGTGCTTTCGGATTGCTCGAGAGAGAAGTCGCGAAACCAAGACCGAGAGGGTGAGCCCTAGTCCAATATTCAAGCACACTTCATCAAAAGAGCGGGCGTGAATTAGGCGTAGGTTGGTCTTTATTAGACGAATGGTTCTCCCAAAGGAACCCATTTGATATGGGGTAATTTGCCATAGAAGGAATTCTCTTTCACCTAAAGTTTAGCCTAGTTACCGTTATTTTGAAAATTTTCCTATAGAAAGCATGTACCCATTGATTTACGTCAACATATATTGTGGTAACACCCCCTAGAATGTATCCCCATACTTGATTCAACTTTGTTATTTTTGTTGTCTTTACCCCCACCCCTTTTGATATTAGACGCTTCGGTGTCACAAATTGAATTTACCGTGTTTTATTCGATAATTTGTTAAACTACTACTAACTAGAACGAAATTCTAGTTTCGCTACCATTTTCACCACCTCTCCCTTGGGACACAATCCCAACCCTTAGTTGAGTTACTAGACTCGCTTTGATTCGTAGACACTCAGACTGTAGGCTAGTGCCGTCGATCACGATCACAGAGTAGAAGCATCAATAACTCATGCTCAAATGTATAAACATAAATTATTTCTCAATTCAAGGTAATTACTCAATAGATCCTCTTAAAAGCGGTAATGCTCTAAAATATCTCTGAATTTGTAAAGTCATTTAGAAATCAAAGTTTCTCTCTTTTAAATGTAAATGTATTACTTATTGGAATACATGATTCCCTTATATCATTTCTCAAGCACGGAAAAACTCTCATTTTCATATTTATTTTTCTCATAACTTAGCTCAAAGTCAGATTTGTTACAAAAGAATTCTTAAAATGACTCAAAAGACCTCTTGAACTTTCCCCTTAAACTCACTTCAATTCGGAATGTAAATTAAGACATGTGATTTAAACATATATGAGTTCTCAAAGGAACACTTTCAAAATGAAGCATGGAAAGAAAAAGGATCAGGCAACCTTTGCACATTACTGACGTGAAGCGCAAGATCCAAACTACTGACCAATGTTTGAGGCACTCTGCTGTCGTGGGACGCCAAACCCAAACTACAAACCAAAATTTCTGGCGTTCTGTGTGGCTAACCTAAAAATAAACAACAATGAAAAGTGTGATTGCAGTCATTCCGACAATTACATATTATGGATAGAAAAATCATAAACACAGAGAAGTAGTAATTCCTTCATTACAGATTTGGACAAGAAATATCCACAAATCAAATGTACAGAGTTGTCATGGATTCATCATGCATATTCTATGGAACACAAATATTTGCAAAAAAAGAACTTCTTTACAATTAGAGCTGTCAAAATGGGTTTGACCCGCTAGGCCAGCCCAACCCTACCCTTGAATTAAGTGGGGTTGGGCTTAATTTTTCAGCCAATTCAGGAACGAGATTTTTTGGCACAACCTCATTTGGCCCGCTAGCCTTGTAGGCCTAGACCGCAAGTCTCAGAGGCCAACCCATGGGCTTTAAATTTTAAACATATTTACTATATACATTTTAAGTAGTGATTTATTTGTTAATATTTGTCAATAAATACTTTTAAAATATAAATACTAAATCAATTTTAACTTCTTTTCATATTTTTTACATTTTAAGGCAACTAAATTTTCTTATTATTCTAAATTCATTACTCCATTATAGCTATTAATGACCTATTTTACTTTTCTTTTTACGTCTAATTTTTCATTTCTCCTTTATTGTCTCGTTTACGAAAATAGTGATCATGTAATGCTTTTTGTTTGGATGAATCTTATAAATGATGTATCTTGACTCTTATATAAGTATTCGTTGAAGTACGCATAATTTATGGATGAATTTTTTTATGTATTGATGTCGTATTTATAAAACATTAATGTTCAATACTCTTCTAAGATACCAATATTGTCCATTTTTTGTTGAAAGGACAACCCGTCCCAAACCCTAGCCCGCTTAGGAGTGGGTTGAGATGTAAAAATATTATTTTTATATGTTTTTTGATTTTTTAGAGTCACCACTTAATTTTAAAGAAAAATTAAGAAAACCGTTGTTTCAATTTGACTAAAACAGGGAATCAATTTGAAAGATTTTAAAAGAATTCGGAGATTCATGTTAATGTCTTAGGAAGGTTTTGAAAGCACCTAAGATGTCCGCTTACTTGCGGTTATCCAACAACTAATTTGTTTGGCTAAAATGTTAAACTTTTAACTTGATTTTAAGACAATAATCGTTTTGAGAATTGTTTGAAACAAAATTATTGATTTGCTATATAAGTAAGAATTGGTTTGCAAATTTATTCATTTTTTTAGAATCCGTTTGAAATAAATTTTAAGTAGATAAAACATTTACGGCGTTTGAGGGGGTTTAGATTCTTTTAACTTTAAAACTACCGACAAATAAAAACAGATAAAATAAATGAAAATAAGAGAGAGAGAGAGAGAGAGAGAGAGAGAGAGAGAGAGTTGGGTCCAAATCCGGGTTTTCTGTCCGCCTGGACCGGTATTTGGACCCATTTGTTTTGGATTTTTAACCCACTTGATTTGTACCTGTTCTAAACTAATCAGATAATAATTTTAAAAGATGACAAGGTCTTAGATACAAACATAACAATACAATACTAAAAAATGTGAAATTCGGACTCTTTGGTCCGACTTCTAACTCCCGCTTTGCTTCGTGTTTTCTCCATTCCAAGATCTGTACGCCCCACTTAAGGGCTTGAATCGACAAGGAGTATTCGGCTCTCCCGAAATGCAAAGGGAAGATTATGGAAGCTCGTAGTGAACTCGGATGAATTTTTCATGTAACAAAATGATGGCAGAAATTAGTATATATAAAAATAAAAATAAAAAAAGGGTAAAACATATGAGATATAATTTAGACAAAACATGATTCAATTGAAGAGGAAGACATTTGAAAATCAAAATTAAGAACAGAATTATTTTAACTACTGGACCCTATGTGGCAGATAACTTGAGAAAGACACAACTAAATCAACGTAACGAATATAAAAATAGGTAAATAAATAAATAGATAAACGAACAATACTAGAGTACTTCATTAACGAGCACATGCTTATGAGCAATAAAATCTAATAAATCATTCAAAGAAGGAAACTATAAGATCATATTTATGCTTAACCAATAATCAACTGTAGCTCAAATGTTGGACAAAGAAAAAAGATAAAGGGGTGTATAATCAACAAGCTACATCTCTTGCTATATATATGACAAAGGATTCTACCAAAAGAACCTAATGTAGCTAAATCAAGATGCTTAAAGCACAAGAATATTAAAGACAGCAGCAAGCCAACTTTCTTTTTTTTTAAAAAAAACTATCATTATATTCACATATCTTAGCACAACAAACATCTTCACTCAACTTAATATGCTTAAGGCGAACAGGGGTAAAAACAAACAGAACGTTCGTAAAACTTGAAATAGTTCACAAATAATTTCAAATAAATGGGTGAGTTAAACCAACCAGAAGTTTAAGTGATTTGAAAGAAAAAACTCAATATCCTTGATTCCTTAAAAATGACATTATTAACCAGTATAGCAGGGAGGGCTTTAGCGAAATGTTCGAACACCAAGAAAATATAACAGTAACAAAGATGGCCAAGACTTAAACTCGAAGAAGGGCATGACCTGTAATTCAAGCTAAGCACCAAGATTATTGAACAGAGACGACTTCAGAAACAAAATTCATGCACAAAATGACTACACTACACAGAAGAAAACTATGTTTGAATACAATGACAGATTCTAGTTTCAGAAAGAAAAGCCAAAACGGGACGTAGGAATTACACGTATTCTCATGATGGATTAACATATTTCATCAAGCTAAGTCGCACATCATGAGTTGCTGAATCAATTTTGTAAAGCTCAGATCAATAAGAATATGATGTGAGCAATGCCAAGCGAAGTTATGAATAGCGACGCCCTAAAAAAATAGTAGGCATGGAAATCGAAATAAAGTATTCTCACAATTCAAAACAAACGCAAAACTAACTTTAAGCCACTACAAATCCAACTTTCAACATTTAACTTAGCAAGAAGACCAATAAATGCTAATCGACTATGAATCCACCTCACGAAGAAAATAAGTCGAGAGCTTATGTTCAAACAGAATCATCTTCTATTTGAAAATGCTGAAGTCTCGACAGAAGAGAGAACAAAAACAGGGGCCAAGAAAACCAATAGGAATGAGTCGATCACATAGCACTGGGAATCAAAACAGAAATGCAAGTAGAGATTTGAGGAGGGGTTTTACCTTCTTTGGAGCAGCGAGCCAGACTAGACGAGCTTAGGATGATTCCACCACTCCAAGGTCCAAGTTTCCGTATCTCTTATAAGTCCTAACAGCTCACGATCAAAGGGAGAAAGTATATATTTTTAGATTAATATATAGTATGAGTGTTTTTGGCGCGGTGAAATCCTTTTTGTAAAATTTATCAAAATGTCTCAATACAGAACAAAAATTTCAGACCCTTTTATGAGTTTTCTTTCTGTATATTTTGTAACTTTCTCCAAAATTTTGACTAGAAAGATCCTCCTATGCTTCTTTTCCCAAATGCTTTCAACTTAAACTTTTTAAAAAAAAATTCTAATCTCTTCCCCCTCAAACTTTCTCAGTTCTTAAAAGAAAACCCCCACCCAAAATTTCCAACTCTAAAAAAACGCTCTGAAAAAAAAATCCCCTAGGCAGTGAACAACAAGAGAATATATATAGTAGAAGATTAGGATTTCAGAAATGGGGGGAAAAGGGTAGGAAAGGAACTTGAAAAAAACATTGATTCCCCACAATTTGAATTTTCCTCCAGGATGAAGAAAAGCTACTTCCAGTACGAAAAAAAAGACGGCAAATCCCCTAAAATCCGGACGAGGACAACGACGCGGATGACTAGGATTAAACCCATCGTCCTTGTGCTCGATGTGGCACCCATCCACGTGAGCCAAGGACGCTGGATGTTGCTGCGATTGTAAGAATGGGTTGAAGAGAAAAATCGCAGGTACCCGTTGTTGTTATCACACGAAGAGACGCGTAAAGGGGGCGTTTCGCTGTTCAAGCGAATCTTGGTTGCGTCGCTTCTGTGATCGATTTGTATCTCTAGGAGTTTTTGGGCTCCACGCGTGATTTCGGGATTCTTCGAGCATCACTTCTTTGAAGACAAATAAAGGGGGAAACGGGTGAGTTCGGGTCGAATTAGAGGGGCTTTGGCCGATTTGGGGTTGGGTTAAGGGAACTTGGGCTGCTGCTAAATGGATATAGGGATGGCTGAAAGTGTTTTATAAGGGCCCGAGATTTAATCCTTTAAAGGCCACATGAAATATCGATTTAGTCGAATTAGAATTCACTAGTGAATTTGACTAAAACTTAGATAGGATGAATTAATATAACTAATTCACGAGCTTCTTAATCTTAACAAAATAAAATAATAAATTTTCTTGTAAACTAATAATTTGAATATATAAGTATATTTTAAACTAATCTAAATTAGTAAAAATACCTACTAAAATTAAAAGCTTTAATTTTTGAGGTTATTTTCCAAACATTTATGAAACAAAATTAATTTTATAGAGCATATTTACTATTTAAAATTAGAGGTTACTAAAATTACTTTAAAATAAGTTGAAAACAATTTCAATTTATAAAACTTATTATTTTAAATCATTCGAAATTAATGAAGCTCAAAAGTTAATTTTTATGTCGAGGAGAGTCAAAATTGGGTGTCAACAACTGTCACTCATTTTACTTGGATTGATGCAAGTAATTCGAGGAAAATCAAATTGACCAAACCAATTTTGATCGATCATATTATTCATATTTAGGAAAAAGATTTGGTACGGACTTTAAGAATTATGGCCGAACACCGAAAGTGGGTTTCCTACATATCTCACGCTATAATTTAGGCCACTTGTAGTTCAATACGCTTGAATTAAAGCACGATTTCAGAGGAACTCAAAAGTCATCCCGATACAAAATTATGGAGGGATCGGAATGCTCGAGAATAAGATTTAAGAAAGACTGTTGGGATGCAGCCGAGTTTTCGACATCGACCTCGCATACATATCCTTATAGCTTAGGAATCAGGCTGCCTGTAGTTCAACTCAATCGGTGGAAAAGGAAATTTGTTATGTCAAATAACCTTTGGTTCTGGATAAGTGACAAATAAAGTCCAGTATGAAAAAGAGGCTTGCAACCTCTTAGCCATGAAGGTGGAGATCTTCACAACCATAGATAAGAACTTACACGGACATAATTTCCAAATCTCTTGGTGTATCGTCACTCAGATTGGAAACTTGCTTTTGGTAGACCAAATTTTTAGATACAAACTGAAACTGACAAACCGAAAGAAAAACCACATTCCTTATGATAGGGGTGTGGTTTGATTGTGGTGGAAGTCGCTCCTCTTCTCGCGTCCTACTCCTCTTTAGACTATGTCCCAGTTTGCTGCTAAGAAAAAGTTCCACGTTGTGATGCCTCCTTTTTTATGTCGTCCGCACGATGCTTTTCAGTTACTCTTGATGTAAAAAATGTCACATAAGTATGTTCAATATATGCCTTGATGCTTTAGCTAGCGGTTTGAGTGAAAATATATAACAAAGATCATTCATATAACAAATGAGTATATCTTAACGGATAAGCATAAACATCTTTTTTCAATTAAATGAGAAAAAATAAAAAATTAAAGATAATGGATACCACTTTTGAACATAGTATGTCCATTACAATTCATGATTTGCTGAGGATTTGGAGATGTCATTGTTTGTTTTCTGCATGGCAAACTCCGATGATCTTTGCAACGAGATAGATGTCTCAATGGTTATCCAACTATAACGAGGTGGATGACTCAATGATTATCCAACTGTAAAGAGGTGGATGACTCGATAATATTCCAACTATAATGAGGTGGATGACTCGATGATTGTCCAACTGTAACGAGGTGGATGGTTCGATAATGTTCCTACTGTAATAAGGTGGATGGCTCGATGATTATCCAACTATAACGACGTGGATGACTCGATAATATTTGCTTCTTAAAAAAGTTCCACGTGTGTTTCATCTTTTCTGATGTTGTCTGCTCCAGTGGTTTGATTTGAGAATTCATCCTCTTGGATGCTCTCGACAAAGAATGAAATGAACCTGTTAGCAGAAACTATAATTTAAATAGAGAAGTCATATTCTTTACCATACTCAGCAAATGTTTTGACGTTAGCCTCTGTCATTTTTGACGTAGTAGATGATGACTTGATATGATGTGAAAAATGATGCTTCGTTGATAGAAAGATGATGATCCATTGGTAGGATAATGCTGCTACATGATAGGATGATGACATTGATTCTCCATTGATAGGATAATGATTGATGATCCATCGACGGGATGATGTTGTTGCTCCATTGATAGGGTGATGATGCTCCCTTGGTAGGATAATGTTGATGCTCCATTGATAGGATGATGATGTTCCATTGATGATATATTGGTAGGATTGATGATGCTCCATTCATAGGATGATGATGTTCCATCGATGATCCATTGATAGGATGATGTTGATCCATTGGCAGGATGATGATCTCTATCGATAAAATGATGGTGATGTCTTTTTGGATGGCGGTATTATCTCATTTGACAATACATGTAGAAATGTCCCTCTTGTGGGGTCTCGTATTATTGCGTATGTTGAGAGTTATGCTTTCACTTGTTCATGTTTAAACATTTGTACTCATTGTAGATCATGCTTTGCTGGAAATTTGAACGAGGTGTTGTTGCTTGTATTGTGACCTATTTTTTTATCTTCTAAAAAACTTTAATGACTTTCCTGCATCCATAAAAGAAATTATCAATTTTGAGGAGCTCCTCGCCCTTTTTACCTCTCCATATTTGTTGAATGGAGGAATAAGAGAACTTGAGGATATCTCATAAAACCTACATCCACAGAACAATTGTTAGTGTTTTAAAACAAAATGATCTGTGTTGACTTCTTCAAACGTTTTCGCCTTGATTTTCTATCTTCAGTTGATCGCTCTCATCTCTTGCTTCTTGATAGGCAAGACAAAACATTTATGCAAAATATTTGAAATAAATAGAAATAATCTTTAAGAAAAAAGGTTTCAAAAAGTTGTAATTGGAAAAGGTCACTGCCAAGTATCATGTCACGTCAAGCTTGATGAACGCCTTTGGTGTTGATATGTCAAGATCTATCAGACAACTTATCGGAGAGATTCTGAAGACTATGGAAGTTTTGACGATATGAATCTCGAAATGTCAAAGATTGTTAAAGTTTACTTCTGATCTTTAAAAACAACTTTTGGGGATCACTTGAAGTATTTTGCTGATCATGCTGAAGTTATTCACATCTATCTTAAACCTCTAATGCAAAACAACATGAAAATTTTGAGGTCATCCTCAAAACTTTCTGTCCCGTTTAACTGTCTTGGCGTATCTTGTCCTGTTGGTGAGAAAAATTATGAAATTTTTTTTAGATCCTGTCAAGTATTTTGTCTCATTTACGATTTTCAATGTAACTTCAGTCTTGTCTTGCTTGGGAGATATATTTCTTGAGAATTTTTGAGTCCCTCTCAAAAATTCTGTCCCACTTTCTATTGTAAAGGAAAATAGAAATCTTAAGGGAGACATGACCGAACCGATGTGGCGCATACGTATCCCGTTGAAGCAGGAATCAGGTCAATCGTAGTTCCCCCTCAAAGGTTAACAACAGTTAGAAAATTACTAAGAGACTGATCGAGGCCGACATAGGCTGCCTACGTATCTTATTCTTGAGAATTCAGGTCAAATGTAGTTCAAATACAAAGGAAAATGCCAAAAATATATACTGGGGTGATTGAAGCCGACATAGGCCGCCTACGTATCTCATTCGTGAGAAACGTAGTTCATTAAAAGAAATAATTTTTCTAACATAAGACTATTACAAACATATGATGTGATTATAAGGATAGAAAAAAAAGACACTCTAAATATTTAAATATAGCAACTCCTGATAGAATCTTATTTGATTGAATGTAACAACCCTAAAAATGTATAAGATAAGTAATGCTTAATGATTCTAGAATTCCTACGATTAGACCGGGTTCACACAGATTGATGCGCCTAGAACCAGGCCTCTGAACCCTTGCAACAGCCAAGCCAACTAACTTGGGGAGTTAGTTGAGCTAGGAAAGGTCGGGTCCAGCCATGTAGGTCTCCCGAATATGAAGATTTACCTGGATGAGTCTTTACTGGACTTAAAAAGCGGAAAATCTTACGTTTGGAGGGTCTAGGGGTAAAATGGTCTTTTACCAGGCTAAGGGTAATATCATACTTACCCAAAATATATATTTAATTATTTAGTTAATAAGGTGGAGGGGTATTTTGGGGAGATAGTGCCGAAAATGGGCTCTAAGAGTAAAGTCTTGCTCCACCCTGGTTCGAACCTAGGTGGAAGCAATGAATTAAATTGTTTTTATTTAAGTGGGTAAATATATGTAATTAATTAATATTATTTAATTAATGGCTGATTAAAAAAAGGGGAAATCAGATTTTTAGTTATTAATTATTAATTATTAAATTAAATTGACTAAGTCTTGCCAACTATCCTAGTTTTCAGAGGCACTATCTCACACAAACTCTTTCACACACCTAAACCTCTCTCTCTCTCTCTCTCTTGTCCATTTTGATTTCTTTGCTGCAAAAATGAAAAATAAAAACATTAAAAACAATCAAAAGTTCTCTACAATCAAAGAACTTACAAAAAAAAATACAAACAAGCAAGCTAACTTAAGAAACGAAAATTTTACATCATCTTCTCGACGGGATCGTGTTGAAGGTTTAGTGGAGGATCTGGATTGCACTTTGAAGGTGTGGAAAGCTACAACCAGGTATGGTTTTTCTCTCTTGGAATTCTTTCTCCAAGAGAAATTTCTTTCTACAAAATTCAACGTACGAAACAAGGGTTGTCCCCTTTATTGTCGAATTCCTTGTCCCTAGTTTCCTTCTGATTTCAATCTAAATTAGATAGAATCATGTTGTTGGTATGGTTGTTGGTAGCTAAGTGTGAAATATGACGTTCTTTGTGATTTTTTGTTTGGAAGTAGCAAGCATGTTCAATGATGTCAACCGAAAATGATATGCTGCAATGTGTAAAAATGTTTGTTGTTGTTCTCCGTTTTGAAGTCTTAAAATGGCTTGTTTGATGATTGGAATTATTGTGCATAAGGTGTGTAAATTGTGATGTTTAAATGAATTGTAAGGTGGCTGATCTTAAGTGGAAAAATCTAAGCTAAAACAACAATGAATCTACACCTAAAAACGCGTTAAACAAATTGTGAAAATACCACAAAACATACATATGAATGTTGTTAAATAAAGGATAGAAAATTTAATAAAATTTCCAGCACTTGGTGATGGAGCTTTCGGCCAGAATACTTTAAGTTTGAGAAATTAAAAAAAAAATAAAGCATGTGAGGTTAGTGGGGATTGAACCCAAGACATCACTGCATCAAAGCTGAAAAAAAAGAGAGGTGTGGGATTCAAACCCACAACCTCTCGGCCAAACAAGAGAGTAAAAAAAATTTTAAATTAATAAAAATAATGGGAGGAATGGGATTCGAACCCACCACCTCTTGGCTGAAGGTCGGAGATAAGAAGAGAAATAAAATAACTATAATAATAATAATGATAATAATAATAATGAGAGGTGTGGGATTCGAACCCACCTCCTCTTGGCCAACATGGGAAAAACATAGGAAAAAGAGAAATAAATGAATGTTGCTATGGGGGTTCGATCCCGGATCCCCTAATGCTTAAAACGCCGAAGGTGAAGTGAGGGGAGGGAAAAGAAAGGAAAAATAATGTTAGTGAGGGGATTCGAAATCGGGTTCCCCAAGCCAAAATGTAAATCCAAAATTAGGTGAAAGAAAATTAACTAAGTGTTGTCCAAGGAATTCGAAGTCGGGCTCCCTTTCCCAATTCCGAATTGACATATAAGTCATACATAAGTAAATACTTAATGAATGATGCCTCTAAAGATCAAATTCAATATCTTGGCATATATACAAGATGCATAAGTCTTGTACCACATAATTTTGGGTAAACATGAATCACTTAGACAAACTATGAATGAAGCCTCATGACTTGTATGTATTGACTCATAAGTCTAGCATAAGTTTAGAAGTAAGTGAACCTAAGATGTGTGTGATGAAATGATGTAAAACCTAGAAGGGGTTAAGTAAGAGTGTGAAACACACTAAATGGTCAAGTGCATTGGCATATGATGATATGAACATTCATGTAAAGGGGTGAGTAATTATGAAGAGCAAATGTGCTAAAGTTAATGAATGTGGTGACAACATGATAATAGGCTAATGTGAAATATGAGATCAATCTCAAATGAGCCTAAGTAAATGTTACCAAAACGTACTCACCTATGAGAATGTAAAGTTAATGAAGAGACCAGACTCTATGAACACTCTAATGAAAGTATTGAATTTAATGCATACTTAATACTAATGATGAGATGAGAAATCATCTAATGAGTTATGATGTCCTCATGCTAGAAGCCAGCTTCCATGATGTATGAGTTGAATGTAATGGAACTTTATACTGAGCACCGATAGGCTAGCTATGAGCGGTGATGCCTTCTTTTGGGAAGGGCGGAGGTTCACGTAACACTCATGAGATAAGACTGTCCGGCATACCGGGTATGGGTCTCCTTATATCTCCTAGTCTTCGAACCTATACTGCCAATATAGGGATCTAGCAGGGTTTAATTCCCATGTACGCTAGCATGTTTGGGGTCACTTTGGCCGGTGATTCCACCTCTTTTCGGTGTGGGGGAGACACTGAATTTGATGATGCTCACATGATCTATGTCGGTTAAAGTTAAAGTTTCCAAAGAATGAATGAGGCCAACCTCAAATGGTGCACATAATAAAATGAACGATACAAAAGGTGTAAAGATAGGAAAATCAAGAGGTTAGCTAGACTTAAGTAATGACGTTATGTTATTCTTGGTCATTGCACAACAAACTCGATGAGAGTTTTAAACTACATCCTAGGTATGACTGGTGTTTGCACTAGTATATGAAAGAATGAAAAATGAAGTACGTATGAATGAATGAATCAGACTCTGTGTTTGCTAAAAAAGGCTCCCTAGTTGAGGTCCGATATGTTGAGCCTTCATTTTGGGAAGTCCTAACGTCAAGTCCATGGTCCCAAGGTCTCATGTCATATGACAGAATGATATGAACTACGTGATATGATATGTGAAATATGTTATGTGCTGTTTGCAAAATGATAAGTTTGATGATGTATGTTACACTCATGGCATGACTTTGCAAATCCAAATTTTGTAGGTCCATTGACTTTCCTAATCCAAATTTGGCAAGTCCACTGACTTGACTTCCCATAAATCATGTTGATAGGAAAGAGCTATTCTTTCTTATGCATGTCCTTGGTGTGTGCTTGCATATACCCATACTTAGTACAAGTGTGTACTAATTCCATACAATTATCTATTTTTAGGTGCAGGCACAGGTGGACGTTAGATCGTACGATACAACGTTACAACTATCCGGACGTGGAGATTTCATCCGGACCTTGCAGGCCCTCGTGCTTTCAAGGTTGTCTACTGTTATTATCTAGCTTAGATGTAGGCCTTAGCTAGTGGAGCATGTTTCACTAGTGTTTCATTTCCCACTTCATTTAAGATTTTGTATTGGTGCCGTTTTGGCAAGTACACATTTAATGCAGCTATGAACTATTTCTTTAATTTGATGATTTTAATGTTAGATGGTTGATTGTGAACATTTATGAGTTTAAGTAGAATGTCTTATACGAATGTTAAATAATAAAAACTTTAAATTTTCCGCAAAAATTAACCTAGATGAAGTAAAGATGACGCATGTAGGCTTGTCTGCGACCTCTGAGAGGTTAACGATGCCGGTCTCGTCTGGGGTCTAGATTCTGGTCGTGACAAAGTTGGTATCAGAGAACTAGGTTAAATTCTGAGGATAATTGGTTCACGTCAACCACATTGAGTAGTTTCTAAGTCATGGTAGTGAAGTGCACCACTATCCTGAATTAGAAATGCATGATGCATAGAAAAATTTCCCTTCTTTTGATCTTATCGTGCCTTTTGCTAAAGTCTGATTTCTTGGTATTATGAGCGTGTCTAACATCAACTCTTGTTGTTTCCAGAGAATGAATACCAAGAGAAACATTTGTTAGAGGAGAGGAGGAGCAGCTGCTGGGAATAATTAGGTTCCACCCCAGGCTCGAGCTGAAAGAGTGGCTATGCCAGTTAACCCAGCTGGGTTGACTGTGTGGAGGTGTGCGCATCTCTGGCCCAGATGGCGCAGGTCATCACTATGCAGGCCCAGGCCATGACTGCCCAGGTCAATCGGCAGAATGTTGAGAGAGAGAACCCACCAGTGCGTAGCATGGCTGACAGACTACGAGACTTCACGAGGATGAATCCTCCTATCTTTATAGGGTCCAAAATTTCAGAGGATCCCCAGGAGTTTGTGGACGAGGTCAACAAGATTTTGGTGGCCATGGCAGCCACTAATACTGAGAAGGTTGAGTTGGCTTCCTATCAGCTCAAGGATGTTGCACAGACTTGGTGCAAGATGTGGCAAGATAGCCGGGCGTTGAGCGGAGTTCTGATCACTTGGGAGCTGTTTAAGACAGCTTTTCTAGAGAGATTCTTCCCTAGGGAGATGACAGAATATAAGGTTGAGGAATTTATCAACTTGAAGCAAGGATCGATGACAGTCAGAGAGTATTCCCTGAAGTTCGTTAAGTTGTCCAGGTATGCTACTTCCCTTGTATCTAACAGCAGGGATGAGATGAGCAGGTTTCTCACAGGGATCACCGGAGATCTGGAGGAGGAGTGTCGGTCTGCGATGCTCCACGATAACATGGACCTCATCAGGATGATGGTGCATGTCCAACAGGTAGAAGACAGACTGAAGAGGAGGGGCGTTCGTGATGCTAGGAGGCCTAAGCCTTCTGATCAAGCAGGTCCTACCAATGGAGGAAACAAGAACAACTTCAGTGTTCGTGAACAGCCCAGGTTCAAAAAGGGGCAATAGAGTTTTGGAAACTCTAACTTCTAGAGGAGTGCAGCACCCAGAGGAGGCAGACCCGAGCTTTAGAACGGTAAGGGATGTGATGTGCAGCATCCCAGAAAGGACTGTGCTAAGTGTGGCCGTGCTCACAGCGGAGAGTGCAGACAGGGCCCTAATGCCTGTTTCGGATGCGGTAAGAGTGGACACATGGTCAGGGACTTCCCACAGAACAGGGGTCAGGCTGGAGGTAATGCTCAGCCTAGGCCTAACCCATAGGGTACAACAGCAGCCGAGCCTCTTAAGAGGAACAGGTTCTACGCCCTAAAGGGCAGGGAGGAGCAGGAGAAGTCTGCTGATGTGGTCACAGGTATGCTGCAAGTATTCTCAACTTCTTTTTATGCTTTACTAGATCCAGGGTCTACGCTTTTTTTTGTAACTCCTTTTCTTGCTCTCACTTTTGAAATATTGCCTAAAGTTCTACATGATCCTATAGTGGTTAGTACACCTTTAGGAGAAAATGTAAGGAGTGATAGGGTATATAAGGATTGCCCAATAGTTGTATGCGGTAAGACTATGTGCGCAGACTTGGTTGAATTACCTTTGCATGATTTTGATGTTATTCTTGGCATGGATTGGCTTCATAGTTGTTATGCTTGTATGGATTGTCGTAGTAGGGTTGTGAGGTTTCGTTTCCCTAATAAAAAAGAGCTGGTTTGGGAGGGGTACAATTTGAGTCGTCCTAATCCTTTGATTTCGAACCTTAAAGCCAATAAAATGATGTCCAAGGGGTTATGGTGTCATCATGTGAGTGTTAATGATTTAGATCATGACATTCCTTCCATAAACTCAATGCCTGTAGTGAGTGAGTTTCAAGATGTATTTCATGATGATTTTCCTGGAGTTCCTCCCCCTAGAAAGATTGACTTTGGTATCGACTTAGAACCCGGTACTAAACCAATTTCAATTCCTCCTTATAGAATAACTCTAGCTGAATTCAAAGAGTTGAAGCTGCAGTTAAAGAATCTCAATGATAAGGGTTTCATTCAGTCGAGCATATCCCCTTGGGGCGCTCCAGTGTTGCTTGTGAAAAAGAAAGATGGAACCTTTAGAATGTGTATCGATTATCGGCAACTCAACAAGGTCACTATCAAGAATAAGAATCCACTCCCCAGAATAGATGATTTGTTTGACCAACTCCAAGGGTCTAGTTTCTTCTCAAAGATTGATCTTCATTCAGGGTACCATCAGCTTAGAGTTAGGGATGAAGATATCCCAAAGATAGCCTTTCGTACCCATTATGGTCACTATGAGTTCCTAGTGATGTCATTTGGTCTCACGAATGCACCTACTGCATTTATGGACCTCATGAACAGAGTTTCCGTGAATACCTTGACTCATTCGTCATAGTATTCATTGATGACATTCTCATCTATTCTAAGACCAATGAAGAGCATGAACAACACTTGAAAATAACCTTGCAGGTACTTAGACAACATCAGCTGTATGCCAAATTCCGCAAATGTGAATTCTAGCTCAGATTAGTGACCTTCCTGGGTCATGTAGTGTCCGATAAAGGTGTGGAGGTAGATCCCAGAAAGACTGAGGTTGTTAAGAACTGGCCAAAACTTCTTACTACCACAGATATCCATAGCTTCTTGGGATTGGCTAGTTACTATTGCAGGTTTGTGGAGGGTTTTTCTTCCATTGTCGCCCAACTCACCGACTTAATGAAGAACAAAGTCAAGTTTAATTGGGCGGAGACTTGTGAAAAGAGCTTCCAAGATCTCAAGGACAGACTCACTTCTGCCCCGGTGCTTACCTTGCCTAACTGTGGTGAAAATTACACTGTATATTATGATGCATCAAGGGTTGGTTTGGGTTGTGGTCTTATGCAGGGTGGTAAGGTGATAGCCTATGCGTCCAGACAGCTCAAGGTGCATGAGAAAAACTATCCAACTCATGACTTAGATTTGGCAGCGGTGGTGTTTGCACTGAAGATATGGAGGCACTACATGTATGGAGTACATGTGGATGTGTTCACAGACCACAAGAGTCTCCAGTACGTGTTTACACAGAGGGAGTTAAATCTACGTCAGCGGAGATGGTTGGAGTTGTCGAAAGACTATGACATGAATGTCCACTACCATCCAGGTAAGGCTAATGTTGTAGCTGATGCTTTGAGCAGGATGAGCATGGGGAGTACAGTCCACGTTGAGGATGATAAGAAGGAGTTGGTGAAAGATGTACACAGACTGGCTAGACTGGGTGTGCGGTTGGTTGACTCTACTAGTGGGGGTGTTTCGGTCCATCCTAGTTCTGAATCATCCTTGGTAGTTAAATTCAAGAAGGGTCAACATTTTGATCCTGTGTTGATGGAGTTGAAGGACTCAGTATTGACAAAGATGAATGAATCTTTTTCCTTGGGAGGTGACAGCATACTTAGGTACCAGGACAGGCTGTGTGTACCAGATGTGGATGATTTGCGGACTAAGATTGTTGCAGAGGCTCATGGTTCCAGATATTCCATACATCCAGGTTCCACCAATATGTATAATGATCTTAAGAAGATCTATTGGTGGGATGGCATGAAGAAAGATATTGCTAAGTATGTGGCTGAGTGTCCTAATTGTCAATAGGTTATGGCAGAGCATCTTAAACTAGCCGGTCTGACTCATATTATCGAGGTTCTGACTTGGAAGTGGGAGGCCATTAATATGGACTTCGTGCTTGGTCTTCCGAAGACTAGGAGGCAGCATGACTCCATATGGGTTATTGTGGATAGAATGACTAAGTCTGCGCACTTTATCCCTGTGAAGTCTACTTACAGAGCCGAGGACTATGCGAGACTCTACATTGATGAGATTTTGAGATGTCATATGGGATTCCTTTGTCTATCATTTCAAATATAGGAGCTCAGTTCAATTCGCATTTCTGGAGATCTTTCTAGAAGAGTTTAGGCACACAAGTGAAGCTAAAACTGTCTTTCATCCTCAAACTGATGGGCAGGCTGAGCGCACCATTCAGACATTGGAGGACATGTTGAGGGCGTGCATGATTGACTTCAGAGGTAGTTGGGACGACCATTTTCCTTTGATAGAGTTCTTGTATAATAACAGCTATCAATCCACCATTGGGATGGCACTGTTTGAGGCACTGTATGGTATGAGGTGTAAGTCTCCAGTTGGGTGGTTCGAGTTTGGAGAGTCATCCATTTTGGGTCCATAGATCATTCACGAGGCCTTGGAGAAGGTCAAAGTGATTAAAGACAGGTTGGCTACTGCTTACAATCGGCAGAAGTCATATGCGGATAACAGGAAACGTCCCTTAAAGTTTGATGTTAGTGACCAGGTCTATTTGAAATATCACCTCTGAAAGGGGTGATGAGGTTTGGCAGGAAGGGGAAGTTGAGTCCGAGGTATGTTGGGCCATATGAGGTCCTACAACGTGTGGGTAAGGTGGCCTATGAGTTGGCATTGCCTGCAGAGTTAGCTTATGTTCATCCAGTCTTTCATGTGTCCATGTTGAAGAAGTGCCTGGGTGATCCAGCATCGATTCTACCTGTTGAAGGTTTGGGGGTTGATGAAGACTTGTCCTATGAGGAGATACCTGTTGAGATTCTAGTCAAACAGGTGAAGTGGCTGAGAAACAAGGAGGTTGCCACAGTGAAGGTATTGTGGAGGAACCATCTTGTTGAGGGTGCTACGTGGGAGGCCGAGGCCGATATGAGATCCCGCTATCCCCATCTGTTTAGCTCTTGAGGTTAGACTCCCTACTCTAAAGTTTAAGTTTCCCTATCTCTCCATTCTTTGTTGCTATTGTTAGATTGTGTGTAGTAACTATGATATGATTTGTTTGGCATCACGCTAAATAATTAGTAGTGTCATTTGGGGACGAATGTTCCTAAAGGGGGGGATAATGTAACAACCCTAAAAATGTATAAGATAAGTAATGCTTAATGTGTCAAGAATGCCTATGATTAGACCGGGTTCACACAGATTGATGCGCGTAAAACCAGGCCTCTGAACCCTTGCAAAAGCCTAGCCAACTAAATTGGGGAGTTATTTGATCTAGGAAAGGTTGGGTCCACCTATGTAGGGCTCCCGAATATGAAGATTTTCCTGGACGAGTCTTTCCCGATCTTAAAAAGGGGAAAATCTTAAGTTTGGAGGGTCTAGGGGTAAAATGGTCTTTTACCCGGCTAAGGGTAATATCATAATTACCCTAAATATATATTTAATTATTTAATTAATAAGGTGGAGGGATATTTTGGGGAGAGAGTGCCGAAAATGGGCTGTAAGAGTGAAGTCTTGCTCCACCCGGGTTCGAACCTAGGTAGAAGCAATGAATTAAATTGTTTTTATTTAAGTGGGTGAATTAGTACAATTAATTAATATTATTTAATTAATGGCTCATAAAAAAAAGGGGGGGAAATCAGATTTTAGTTATTAATTATTAATTATTAAATTAAATTTGACTAAGTCTTGTCAACTATCCTATTTTTAAGGGGCACTATCTCACACACCTAAACCTCTCTCTCTCTCTCTCTCTCTCTCTCTCTCTCTCTCGTCCAAATTATTTCTTTGCTGCAAAAATAGAAAAAAAAAACATTGAAAACAATCAAAAGTTCTCTATACTCAAAGAACTTACAAAAAAAATATACAAACAAGCAAGCTAGCTTATGAAACGAAAATTTTACATGATCTTCTCGACGGGATCGTATTGAAGGTTTAGTGGAGGATTTGGGTAGCACTTTGAAGGTATGGAAAGCTACAACCAGGTATGGGTTTTCTCTCTTGGAATCCTTTTTCCAAGAAAAATTTCTTTCTACAAAATTCAACGTATGAAACTAGGGTTGTCCCCTTTATTGTCGAATTCCTTGTCCCTAGTCTCCTTCCGATTTCAATCTAAATTAAGTTAGAAATCATGTTGTTGGTATGGTTGCTGGTAGCTAAGTATGAAATATGATGTTCTTTGTGATTTTGTGTTTGGAAATAGCAAGCATGTTCAATGATGTCAACCGAAAATGATGTGGTGCAATGTGTAAAATGTTTGTTGTTGTTCTCCATTTTGAAGTCTTAAAATGGATTCTTTGATGATTGGAATTATTGTGCATAAGGAGTATAAATTGTGATGTTTAAATGAAGTGTAAGGTGGATGATCTTAAGTGGAAAAATCTAAGCTAAAACAACAATGAATCTACACCTAAAAACGCGTTAAAGAAATTGTGGAAATACCACAAAACAAACGTATGAATGTTGTTAAATAAAGGCTAGAAAATTTAATAAAATTTTCAGCACTTGGTGATGGATTTTTCGGCTAGAATATTTGAAGTTTGAGAAGTTTAAAAATAAATTTAAAACATGTGAGGTCAGTGAGGATTGAACCCAAGACCTCACTGCATGAAAGCTGGAAAAAAAATGAGAGGCGTGGGATTCGAACCCACAACCTCTCGGCCAAACAAGAGAGTAAAAGGGAAATTTTAAATTAATAAAAATAATGGGTGGAGTAGGATTCGAACCCACCACCTCTTAGCTGAAGGAGGAGACAAGGAGAGAAATATAATAATAATAACAATAATAATAATAATAATGATAATAATAATAAAAAATAATAATAATAATAATAATAATAATAACGAGAGGAGTGGTATTCAAACCCACCTCCTCTCGGCCAACATGGGAAAAACTTAGGAAAAAAAGAAATAAATGAATGTTGCTGTGGGGGTTCAATCCCGGATCCCCTAATGCTTAAAAAGCCTAAGGTGAAGTGAGGGGATGGAAAAAGAAAGGAAAAATAATGTTAGTAAGGGGATTCGGAATCGGGTTCCCCAAGCTGAAATGTAAATCCAAAATTAGGTGAAAGAAAATTAACTAATGTCCAAGGGATTCGAAGTCGGGTTCCCTTGCCCAATTCCGTATTGACATATAAGTCATACGTAAATAAATACTTAAAGAATGATGCCTCTAAAGATCAAAATAAATAGCTTGGCATATCTAAATGATGCATAAGTCTTGTACCACATAATCTTGGGTAAACATGAATCACTTAGACAAACTATGAATGAAGCCTCATGGCTTGTATGTGTTGACTCATAAGTCTAGCATAAGTTTAAAAGTAAGTGAACCTAAGATGTATGTGCTGAAATGATGTAAAAGCTAGAAGGAGTTAAGTAAGAGTGTGAAACACACTAAATGGACAAGTGCATTGGCATATGATGAAATGAACATTCATGTAAAGGGGTGAATATTATGAAGAACAAATGTGCTAAAGTTAATGAATGTGGTGACAACATGATAAGAGGCTAATGTGAAAGATGAGAGCAATCTCAAATGAGCCTAAGTAAATGTTACCAAAACGTACTCACCTATGAGAGTGTAAAGTTAATGAAGAGAACAGTCTCTATGAACACTCTAATGAAAGTATTGAAGTTAATGCATACTTAATACTAATGATGAGATGAGAAATCATCTAATGAGCTATGATGTCCTCATGCTAGAAGCCAGCTTCCATGATGTATGAGTTGAATGTAATGGAACTTTATACTGAGCACCGATAGGCTAGCTATGAGCAGGCGGAGGTTCACGTAACTCTCATGAGATGAGACTGTCCAGCATGTCGGATGTGGGTCTCCTTATAGCTCCTAGTGTTTGAACCTATACAGCCAATATAGGGATCTAGAGGGGTTAAATTCTCATGTATCCTAGCATGTTTTGGGTCACTTTGGCCGGTGATTCCACCTCTTTTCGGTGTGGGGGAGACACTGGATTTCATGATGCTCACATGATCTATGTCGGTTAAAGTTAAAGTTTCTAAAGAATGAATGAGGCCAGCCTCAAATGATGCACATAATGAAATGAATGATATCAAAGGCGTAAGGATAGGATAACTAAGAGGTGATCTAGACTTAAGTAATAACGCTAGGTTATTCTTGGTTATTGCACAGCAAACCCGATGAGAGTTTTAAACTACATCCTAGGTATGACTGGTGATTGCACTAGTATATGAAAGAATGAAAAATGAAGTACGTATGAATGAATGAATCAGACTCTCTGTTTGCTAAAGAAGGCTCCCTAGTTGAGGTCCGATATGTTGAGCCTTCATTTTGGGAAGTCCTAACGTCAAGTCCATGGTCCCAAGGTCTCATGGCATATGAAAGAATGATATGAACTATGTGATCTGATATGTGAAATATGTTATGTTCTGTTTGCAAAATGATAAGTTTGATGATGTATGTTACACTCATGGCATGACTTTCAAAATCCAAATTTGGCAGGTCCATTGACTTTCCTAATCCAAATTTGGCAAGTCCACTGACTTGACTTTCCATAAATCATGTTGTTAGAAAAGAGCTATTCTTTGTTATGCATGTCCTTGGTGTGTGCTTGCATATACCCATAATTAGTACAAGTGTGTACTAAATCCATACAATAATCTATTTTTAGGTGCAGGCACAGGTGGACGTTAGATCGTACGGTACAACGTTACAGCTATCCAGACGTAGAGCTTTCATCCGGACTTGGTAGGCCCTCATGATTTTGAGGTTGTATTTTGTTATTATCTAGCTTAGATGTAGGCCTTATCTAGTGGAGCATGTTTCACTAGTGTTTCATTTCCCACTTCATTTCAGATTTTTTATTGGTGCCGTTTTGGCAAGTATACATTTAATGCAGCTATGAACTATTTGTTTCATTTGATGATCTTAATGTTAGATGGTTGATTGTGAACATTTATGAGTTTAAGTAGAATGTCTTATACGAAAGTTAAATAACAAAAAGTTTAAATTTTCCGCAAAATTTAACCTAGATGAAGTAAAGATGACGTATGTAGGCTTGTCTGCGATCTCTGAGAGGTCAACAACGCCGGTCTCGTCTGGGGTCTAGATTCCGGTCATGACACTGACAACTTGAGATAAATGTTTATGTTAACCCATGACATGTGATCGAACAACTGCTTTGATGTATCTTCTAAGCAAACTGGTGAGTTCTCAATTTTGATCATCTTTCGGTTGAGCTCTGATTCTGATTCTTTGGACACATTCACCATTTCCTGAATTCATAACTTCTGTCTCATTCAAATTGACTTATCCTGATTCTCAAACTCTTCAATTCTTTTAGCAATATATTCAGATATCATGATCTCTTTATCATACTCTTCAAACACATTATCACCTACCCCATTTGTTCATTCACCTTATGACACGACATGATATTGACATGTTTAAATATATATATATATATATATATATATATATATATCTTATTTGTTGATTTTTACTCCTTTCGTTGTAAAGAATATATAATGTTGTGAATTGGTTCCGTCTTTTAATTATAATAGATTGATTCTTACCTTTACATCTTAGGAAAATCTTTATTAGTTTCAATTTTCTGGTTTGGTTCTCTTAAAGTTAAAATATGTGTAATTGATCTATTTTTCCTTATGTATAAACTTACTAATTTCTTACTTGTTTATCTTTGGTAAAATTATATTTGACTCTTCTTATTTAAGGGAAATATTTTACTCTTATATGTTTATATTTGGTAACAGATTTTTAATATAAAATTTGATTTTGTCTCTTCCTTATTCAAGGTAAAAGATTATTTGTACTTATTTTATTCTTGGTAATGAAATATTCTTATAATTTTCTGATTTTAGCTCCCCTCTAAATTAAGGAAATTGGTTTAATAATTGATTCCTTAATTTATTTATTTCCCTTATTAAGTGCACCGCTCTTTGCTATATAAATAAGACCCCCTCCGTTCAAAACTCATCAACTCATACACTCATTTCACTCTCANATAATGAAACAACAATAAAGATTGTTAGATAGAAAATTAAAGCAAGCAAAAATAAATTTTCTTTTTTAAAAAAAATATGAGAGGCTTCCATTGAAAATACAAAAATACGAACTTTGACCATGACCATGAGCCATTTTGCCTTTTTCAAAACATTAGAGGGAGATTAAAACATAATTACGTAAAAAGACACAAAAGGTGGGTTTCGAGCCTCATTCGAACTACCACCAATTTTGAAAGCAACATAAAATACTTTTGTCTATCAAGTTGAGCGAGAGATAAAGAGCGGAGTGGAATTCCAATTAAGAATTTTCTCCATCGGCTCAGCATCTCGTATGTCTGGTGCCTCGATCATCTTCTTGGGTGCAGCGTCACCTTCTTCCAAAATATTCTCCATTCCTTCTCCAAGACCGTCATAATTGGCATATTTCCCTACCATAAAGGAATGACACAAATGAGGCCAAGACTTTGGTGGAACATGATTAATATCCCTCTTGTTCCGACCCTCTCTTGACACAGAAGCAAAAGTTTGACGGAGTGTAATGGTCGTAAAATCTTGTTCTAAATTTTGCTCGGAAAACATGCAATTTTCTCAAGGTTGTCAGGACCAGTTGAAACTATTGTATTTACTATGCGCAAATCATCCTCCGTCTCTATCATATTGATAGTGGCGCCTCCATAGTTTAGCAGAGGATTACTGTTGACGTTGGGTATAGCGGTCCTGACCACATTCTGGTCGATCAAGTCTTGGATCTTGTGCTTTAAATTGATACAATCTTCGGTATCATGCCCAACACTATTGGAATGATATGCACACATTCGATCGGCTCGGTAAAATTGAGAGCTGGTATCAACAGGATTTGGCCCAACTGGATGAATAATACCTGCAACACTCGATTGCTCAAAGAACTTCGCCCAACTTTCGATGAGCGGCGTAAAATTTCGAGTAGGTTTCTTCTCGAATCTCGGACGAGGAGGATCATAATAACCTTGTTGAGGCGGAGGCATTTGATAATAACATGGGGCATTTTTACAAAGAGGTGTTTGAGACTTAGGGTCAATCATGTTAACAGTGAATCCTCCACGATTCGACGGTAAATTATCATTGGCATTGGAAGTGACAGTTTGAAGGGTGATAATTCTTTGATCAATCAAGTCTTGAATTTTATGCTTCAAATTGATGCAAACCTCAGTGGTTTATAAAGCACCTTCTGAATGGTAAGCACAATGAAGATTGGGCCTGTAAAGTCTGGAATTCACATTGACATTTTTTGGGTCAATTATTTGTATAAGACCAGTTGCTTTCAACCTTTCAAAAAGTTGGGTTCGACTTTCAACCAAAGGAATAAAGACTCGAGAAGGCTTCTTCAAAAATTTCTGACAAGAAACATTATAATCATTTAGTGCAGATTGAGATACTTGGCGGTAACTTGGAGGATTATTTTGGGTAGGTGCTGGTGTTTGGAGATTTGAGTATTGTGGAGCTCGGTAGCTATGATTGGCCTTAGGGTAATTTGGCAAAGCAACTTGGTAACTTGATTGAGTATTTGGGTAATTTGGAAATGGAGCTTGGTATTTCAATTGAGCGTTTGGGTAATTTGGAAATGGATCTTGGTAATTTGATTGAGCATTTGGGTAATTCGGAAATGGAGCTTGGTAATTTGATTGATCATTTGGGTAATTTGGAAATGGGCTTGGTAATTTGGATGATTTGATGGTGGAGATTGGTAACTTGGTTGGATTGGGTAAGGATTATGCGGAGCTAAAGGGTAGTTTTTGGATGGTAAAGGCTTTCGAACATTAAGACCAGCACGTCTCTTTGATTTTTGGTTCGATTCAAATGAGATAGAATAAACATATTCCCTTTTCCCCCTTAATGGTCCTGGGGATTCATCTTGGGGGGACATTTGGATGATTTTCCGGTTCTAAGACCATCTTCAATAGATTCACCAATTTTGACTATCTCACTAAACTTTCCTCCTAGAATGAGCAACATCCTATTGTAATACTCAGACTCTTGAATGCGCACGAAGATTTCAATAATTTCTTTCTCTATCATGGGAGGTCTAACCCTTGCAATCTCTCTTCTCCAGCAGTAGGCATACTCTCGATAACTTTCAGTAGAATTTTGTTTAATTCTCTCCAAAGAGTATCGATCGGGAATGAATTCTACATTATAACAGAACCTTTCAATAAAGTCTTTAGCCAAAGCGCTCTAACTTGACCAATTTTGATTTATTTAGAAATAAACCATTCCAAAGCTTCTTCTTTCAAACTTCGACAAAAGAGTCGCATCAGCAAAGCCTCATCTTTCCCAACTCTAATGATTTGATCAGAATAAGCCCTCAAATGAGTCAAAGGATTCTCAACTCCACTAAATATATCAAACTTTGGTACTTTAAAACCTTCTGGAAGCTCCAAATGTGGATGACGACACAAATCTTCATAATTGAGCCCTACAATGTCTGGAGTGTGGTGAAAGTCCTTCATTGCATTCATGACTTCCTCCCTGATGCTTTGATGAGCCTTTCCTTTCCTGACCATCCACTCATTTTCCTTCTTCTCAGATGTTGGGGTTCAGAACTTGTGGTAAGAGGAGGGTACGATTCAGGTGATATTGAAAGATGAAACGTGGTTTTTAGAGGTTTGGGTTGAGTGGTAGGTGGATTTTGGACAATTTGAATAGTAATTTGATGATTAAGAGGAAGATTCTGGAGAATGTTGGTATCTGGATTTTGAGAAGTGACTTTTGGTGTGAGGAACTAGCATGGTGTGGGTTAGGGGTGGTTAACACAATGATGGAAGGTTTTGGAATTGTAAAGGTGGTTGAACTGTTTGGGAAATATTCGGACGCTGGATCTGAAGTAGAAAAATAGAGTGGAGGCCTCTCATTGTCTACAGTAGGTGTGTTAGCAATGATAGCCATATTCGTCAAATCTCGGGTCTTATCCATCTCCGCCCTCATTTCTGCAATCTGTTGGAACAGTTGTTCAATCAACTTGTTCTGTTCTGCAATGGTAGTCTCATTCATAGTGATTTCATTCAAATTGGTATTCTCAACAGCTTCAACCATTTTCCCTTTGCCTTATGACAAACATTGGTTGGATAAGGAATCTTTGGGGTCTTTGGACCATGTGAAGTATGGATGTTCAACCATTTTCTCAACACAGATCAGTTTTTGAGTACCTGACAAAGAAAAACAACTCAAAGGCAAACATGTTAATCAGTGTAGATGATAGTTAATACAAAATATCATACACATTATTGTAAACACATAAGAGTTGCTTCATTTGAAGATACATTAGCCCAGGTATATAGAAAGATGACTTAATAGACTGAAATTTATCTTTTTGATTTTAGGACTAATGAATCAGAAATGTCGACCTGAGTCAAGACAAAGTAAATTATCGTACTTCTGATTTTTTATTGAGATGTAACTCTACTTTCTTTGTAAGAGTTGGGAAATATAGAATTTTCTTTAAAAAGGGGACCGAACCTTGAAAGGTTGTCTACGTATCTCACAAAAGAGAATTCAGGTCCTACATAGTTCGACCCACTTGAATTTCTTTTGATTTGAAATGATGAATATTTTCTGATATGAGAGTAGTATTTAAAAAATATGAAGTTCGATTTTTTTTTGGGAAACTAAAGACTCAAAGAGTATTTGGACACGCTTTTGACAGTGACTTGATATTTGTGCTTAGAAAATTCTAGAAAATATTTTTTGAGAATGAGTAGGCTAGAACACCTCCAAATGAAGCAATATAAGCACACAAACAATTATAACACATACACGGTTATTGCGCGTTCTAAACATATATGTGACCCTTTTATTCCAAGGGTAGGCTTAACGATTTGATGGATGTATACATCATTTGAAACACTCTATTGCCCCAAAACCCAAATTTATACAAACTTTAGAAGTAGACCAAATGGGATACATAGAAGGGAAATGGGGGTACAAATAATTAATCCCACGTAGGGGTATAACCCTAAACTATGCCTCCGTGGAAGGTCCTTCGAACTTAACTTCTTCTCATCTCCAGGTGTTTGTAAACTCTTTCTTCAACTATAATCTAATTCTTACCCCATGGGACAATGATTTTTTAAATAACATATACATCCTTCAAATTTAAACAAATAAATATGATCGTCCGTTTAGGCCGTGGGCCGTTTTGGACTAAGGTGGTCTTTCCAATGGACTCAACACGCCTTGGGTGTCAAGATATCTTAGATTGATGCTTAGATTTGGATTTGGTTTCGCTCTAACATATGTTGACTAGAATTGGTTTAGAAATGACGGTTACCCGAGTCAGACAGACAACGGGGTGAAGCTAACAAACGACGTTGGATGACCGCAAACCAACTATTCGTTTATCACTTCCAAAGATAGTCTTGTGTGTTTTCTGAAAGAAACCATGGTAAGCCACGTAACTTCCTTTATCCTAATGCAAACTATTTACCGTTTGACAAAAATATGCCATGAAAATGCGACAGTTTATATAACATGATAAGAAAAAAATAGATAGTTATTCCACATAGCCAAATAAGTTTAATTTTAAGGCTAGAATCGTCCAACTCCCCAGCAGAGTCGTCATTTCTATTTTACACGAAGTTTTCAGTAAAATACTATTTGTATATGTTTTCGATTTATAGAGTCGCCACTTAATTTTTAAGAAAAATCAAGAAAACTGTTCTTTCAATTTGACTAAAACAGGGAATCAATTTGAAAGATTTAAAAGGATTCAGAGATTCATATTAACGTCTTAGGAAGGTTTTGAAAGCACCTAAGATGTTCGCTTACTTGCGGTTATCCAACAACTAATTTGGTTTGACTAGAATGTTAAACTTAACTCGATTTTAAGACAATAATCGTTTTGAGAATTGTTTGAAACAAAATAATTGATTTGCTATGTAAGTTAGAATTGGTTTCCAAATTTGTTCATTTTTTTTAGAATCCGTTTGAAATAAATTTTAAGTAGATAAAATATTTACGGCGTTTGCGGGGGTTTGGATTCTTTTAACTTTGAAACTACCGACAAATAAAAGCAGATAAATAAATGAAAATAAGAGAGAGAGAGAGAGAGAGAGAGAGAGAAAGAGAGAGAGTTGGGTCCAAATCCGGCTTTTCTGTCCGCCTGGACCGGTATTGGACCCATTTGTTTTGGGTTTTTAACTCACTTGATTTGTACCTGTTCTAAACTAATAAGATAATAATTTTAAATGAATGACGACAAAGGCTTAGACCCAAACATAGCAAAATACAATACTAAAAAATGTGAAATTCGGACTCTTTGGTCCGACTTCTAACTCCCGCTTTGCTACGTGTTTTCTCCACTACAAGATCTGTCTACCCCATTTAATGGCTTGACTCGATGAAGGATATTGAGCCATTCGGCTCTCCCGAAATTCAAAGACAAGACTATGGGAGCTCGTAGTGAAATCAGATGAATTTTTCATGTAACAAAATAATGGTAGAAACTAGTATATATAAAAATAAAAATAAAAATAAGGGTAAAACATATGAGATATAATTTAGACAAAACATGATTCAATTGAAAAGGAAGACACCTGAAAAAAAATTAAGAACAAAATTATTTCAACTATTGGGCCCTAGGTGGCAGATAACTTGAGAAAGACACAATTAAATCAACGTAACGAATATAAAACAGGTAAATAAATAAATAGATAAACGAACATTACTAGAGTACTTAATTAACGAGCACATGCTTATGAGCAATAAAATCTAATAAATCATTCAAAGAAGGGAAATGTAAGATCATATTTATGCTTAACCAATAATCAACTGTAGCTCAAATGTTGGACAAAGAAAAAAGATAGAGGGGTGTATAATCAACAAGCTACATCTCGTGCTATATATATGACAAAGGATTCTACCAACAGAACCTAATGTAGCTAAATGAACATGCTTAAAGGACAAGAATATTAAAGACAGCAGCAAGCCAACTTTTTTTATTAAAAAAAACTATCATTATATGCTTAAGGCGAACAGGGGTAAAAACAAACAGAACATTCGTAAAAGTTGAAATAGTTCACAAATAATTTCAAATAAATGGGTGAGTTAAACCAACCGGAAGTTTAAGTAATTTGAAAGAAAACACTCAATATCCTTGATTCCTTAAAAATGACAGTATGGCAGGGATAGCGAAATGTTCGAACACCAAGAAAAAATAACAGTAACAAAGATGGCCAAGACTTAAACTCGAACAAGGACACGACCTGTAATTCAAGCTAAGCAAACAAGATTATTGGACAGAGACGACTTCGGAAACAAAAGTCACGCACAAAATGACTACACTACACAAAAGGAAACTATGTTAAATACAATGACAGAATCTAGTTTCAGAAACAAAAGCCAGAACAGGACGTAGGAATTACACGTATTATCATGATGGATTAACATAAATTCATGAAGCTAAGTCGCACATCATGAGTTTCTAAATAAAATTTGTAAAGCTCAGATCAATGAGAATATGATATGAGCAATGCCAAGCGAAGTTATGAATAGCGACGCCCTAAAAAAATAGTAGGCATGGAAATCGAAATGAAGTATTCACACAATTCAGAACAAACGCAAAACTAACTTTAAGCCACTACAAATCCAACTTTCTTCATTTAACTGAGCAAGAAGACCAATAAATGCTAATCGACTGTGAATCCGCCTCATGAAGTAAACAAGTCGAGAGCTTATGTTCAAATAGAATCATCTTCTATTCGAAAATGCTGAAGTCCCGACAGAAGAGAGAAGAAAAACAGGGGCCAAGAAAATCAACAAGAACGAGTCGATCACATAGCACTTGGGAATCAAAACATAAATGCGAGTAGAGCTTTAAGGAGGGGTTATACCTTCTTTGGAGCAGCGAGCCGGACTAGACGAGCTTAGGATGATTCCACCACTCCAAGGTCCAAGTTTCTGTATCTCTTATGAGTCCTAACAGCTCATGATAAAAGAGAGAAAATATATATTTTTAGATTAATATATAGTATGAGTGTTTTTGGCGCGGTGAATTCCTCTTCGTAAAATTTGTAAAAATTTCTCAATACAAAACAAAATCTTCAAACCCTTTTTCTGAGTTTTCTTTCTGTATATTTTGTAACTTTCTCCAAGATTTTGACTACAAAAATCCTCCTCTGCTTCTTTTCCCAAATGCTTTCAACTGAAACTTTTAAAAAAAAATCTAATCTCTTCCCCCTCAAACACTCGTTGTTCTTAAAAGAAAATCCCCATCAAATATTTCCAACTGCAAAAGAACTCTCCGAAAAAAAATCCCCTAGGCAGTGAACAACAAGAGAATATATATAGTAGAAGATTAGAGTTTCGGAAATAAGGGGGAAAGGGTAGGAAAGGAACTTGAAAAAAACATCGATTCCCCCCAATTTGAATTTTCCTCCAGGCTGAAGAAAAGCTGCTTCCAGTACGAAAAAAAGACGCCAAATCCCCTAAAACTCGGACAAGGACAACGATGCGGACGACTGGGATTAAACCCATAGTCCTTGTGCTCGACGTGGCACCCATCCACGCGAGCCAAGGACGCAGGACGCTGCTGCGATTGTACGAACGGGTTGAACAGAAAATCGCAGGTACCCGTTGTTGTTATCACGCGAAGAGACGCGTAAAGGGGGCACTTCGTTGTTCACACGCATCTTGGCTGCGTCGCTTCTGGGATTGATTTGTCTCTCTTGGAGTTTCTGGGCTCCACGCGTGATTTCGGAATTCTTCAAGCATTGCTTCTTTGAAGAGGAACAAAGGGGGAAACGGGTGAGGTTGGGTCGAATTAGAGGGGCTTTGGGCCGATTTGGGGTTGGGTAAAGGAAACTTGGGCTGCTGCTAAATGGATATAGGGATGGCTGAAAGTGTTTTATAAGGGCCCGAGATTTAATCCTTTAAAGGCCACATGAAATATCGATTCAGTCGAATTAGAAGTCACTAGTGAATTTGACTAAAACTTAGATAAGAAGAATTAATATAACTAATTCACGAGCTTCTTAATCTTAACGAAATAAAATAATTAATTTGCTTGTAAACTAATAATTTGAATATATAAGTATAATTTAAACTAATCTAAATTAATAAAAATACCTACTAAAATTAAAATCTTTTTTTTAAGTTATTTTCCAAACATTTATGAAACAAAATTAGTTATATATAGCATATTTACTATTTAAAATTAGAGGTTACTAAAATTACTTTAAAATAACTTGACGAAAAATTTCAATTTATAAAACTAATTATTTTAGATCGTTCGAAATTAATGGAGCTCGAAAGTTAATTTTTATGTCGGGGAGAGTCAAAATTGGGTGTCAACAATGCTATTTTATCGGCCCTTTTATTATTGGGGAACTTTCACATATAGCCACTTAAAAATAATTAATTACTCTCCATAGTTATAGTTTGATAATTACAATTTGTAGCTACATGTTATATGGAGGAGAGAGGCGAGCGAGACTAGGAGAGAGAAGAGAGGCGAGAGAATGGGGAAAAAGAGTGGGAGAAAGGTGAATTGTATATGCATATTGGTTAGATAATTGTATATTATACATATGTATTTGTATATATTGCAAGAGAGATTGGGAAAGGGAGGAGAGAGGCGACTGATATTGGGAGAGAGTAGAGAGGAGAGAGGAGAGAAGAGAGCAAGATCGAGAGAGGAAGGAGAGAGGCGAATGAGAGAGGGAAAGAGTGGGATAGAGATGAATTATATATGTATGTAAGTGTATATAATTGTATATTATACATATACATTTATATAAATGGCAAGCGAGATTGGAGATGGAGGAGAGAGGAGAGCGAGATTGAGAGAGGGAGGAGGGAGGAGAGAGGCGAGTAAGAAAGGGCAGAGAGTGGGAGAGAGGTGAATTGTATATGTCTATAGGTTAAAAAAGTATATATTATACATATGTATTTATATATCCTGGCGAATTATACATACACAAACATAACTAATTTACAAACTTGAAGCCAGCCCACGTAATTGATGTATAATGTTAGTCGCTAGTGGTAATTATATCAAACTATAGCTATGATGAGTAATTAAATAGTATAAATTTGCTTAGCCACATAATTTTCCCTTTATTAAATGGGTCAGCCCATCCTAGTCCATTTAACTCCCTAACCCATTAGGGTTGAATTGGATTGGATTGGGTTGGGCTAGTTCATTTTGACAGCTCTATTTACAATCTAGAGTTTCTTATAACTACTAAATTTAGATAGGGTAACATATATACTAGCACACAAACATCATCACTAAAAATATTAGCACACAAACGTCATTATCAAAAATATATGAGAGCGACATCAAGTTTAACATTAAGCATTGAAGGTCAGATACAACCCACAAGAGAAAGAAGGAAAACTGAGATTCAACTGACACCCTTGAATGGATACTTTAGTTTCTTACCTGGTGTACGATACCCACGTTGGAGCCTAGGGGTGGCAAATGATCGAATTGGATCGAATTTGGATAGATTAAATATGGATTAAGCAAAAATGATTTGGATCACAATCCACTCAAATAGAATATGGACAAATACGGATTTGGTCAAATATGGTTTGGGTAAAATGATTCTAACCAATTAAAAATCTCTCCATATTTCCTTGACTAAGTGAACTGGAAAACCTTCCCAATAGCTGGAAACAAACGTTATCTCCTTCATGACATCAATTTATCTATTTTTTCTTGATAATACAATATTATTACACAATTCTCTCAATTACTCCGTACATCAAATCACCACTCTCATTTCTCTCCATCTAACATTTAACGTATAAACAGTAAGCAATCAAGAAGTAAAAATCAAATATTAACAACTAAAGAGACATCACCAACAAATAGTACTCAAATGATTCTAAGAGGACAAAGATCGATATTCATTCTGTGGAAATCAAGTAAACATCAAAATACAATAATTAAAGTACAAAAATACAAACATAATTTAAGTGCAATCACATGGCTAAGCTAGAGACTAAACAAAATAGTATAATATTTGACGGTCGATTTGCAGCAGCCAGCAGTGCATTAGGATGTCAGGTATTTCATCTTCTTTGTTGCACTATCTACATCTTTTTCACTGCTTGTGGTTGCAGTGAAGCAGCAAGATGAAGTTGAGCAAAAAATGAGTATTATATATGTTATCAAGCTATATTGTACTATAAAATTCATTGACTAAAGCATAGACCGAAACTCAATCAATCACCAGTAACTTCCCATGATTAAGCTACATAAAGACTGCTCGAGGACTATGGCCAAATATCATCACTCGATGAGCACCAGGCATTCCCAAACCCACATAGACATAAAGCATACATAAGACTTTATCACTAAAAATAAAGAAGTGAAACATCTCAGATACAAGCTAAAAAATTGAAGTTGTTAAATTTGCACAATTTTTCCCATGAATTCAAAATGCAGATGTATGAACATCAAAGATGAAAAATACTAATGGACAATGAGAAACCCAAAAATTCCAAAGCCAAGCTTTTTATATATTTGTATAACCAATAAAAATCAAAATTTTCCATCACAGAAACATTTGGTAGCAAATTCCAACAATTAATTTGTTATTCTAAAAGCTACCAATGCATGTATGTAGGAAAATAAAAGTAACAAAAGAACAAAATATTTGTTATTCATATTAATTAATGGAAACTTATACTATAAATTAAGGCTATTATAACACAACAAAATAAATCTCAATATGTAAATGATGACTTACCTTCTTGTCCGCAAAGCCAATCTTTAGCACACAATTTTGCTTCAGCATTTGAAGGCAAAATAGAACTGTGAAACTTTCAAATAATACTACCTCCAATGCTAAAGGTAGATGCTGAATCTACCATGGTAATACGTATGCTCAAGATATCTTGTGCCATCAACGAAAGCTCTGGATACCTTCCTCTATTCTCCTTCCAATATGCAAGTACATCTAAATTTGGATTCTCTTTACGATCAAATTTAGGCTCCTCTAAATACAAATCTAATTGTTTTTTATCTCTACCAGACTCTAACTAATTCCCAAACACATCAAACTCTTCAATATCATACCTCATTTCATTGTTGCTTGTATGATAAATGTTCTCCCTTAAGAGAGAAATTGTTGTTGAAGTTATCAAGTATTCTCTGAATAACAGTTGTAAATGATCTATAACTTTTTCAACCTTTGCATCAGCAGTCATAGAATCCATCTTGAAGAAACAAAACCTCACAAACTTCAATTTATATCGAGGATCAAGGACAATGGCAATTGACAAAATGATACTATACGACCTCCGATATTTCTTAAACTTTCTTAGTATTAAAGTAGCCATATCATTCATAACTCGGTCACTACTATTTTTTGCTTCCTTTAACAACATTTGAATTTTCCATACATTTGGAAGATACAAATTTGTAGTAGGATATTTGCCTCTGGAAAATAATGTAGTAATCTCATAAAATGGTTTCAATAATTTAGTAATACTCTCTACCCTTTTCCATTCCGCCTCGGAAAGACTATGTTTGAAATCAATATCAAGAAATTTATATTGAATATAAGCTTGTTGGTAGAGAAGAGCGCTATCAAGCATTTGGTAAGTGGAATTCCAACGAGTACTTACATCTTGACGAAGCTTCTTTGAACATGGCAACCCATGATCCTTAATGCATTCCACAAACTCTAATATTCTTCTTTCCGAATTTTGAATGTTCTTAACACCTTATCTTACTTTTTCAATGGCGTCATTTGCTTTTTCCAAACCAGCCTTTACTATTAAGTTCAACATATGATTACCGCAACGAATATGAAAGAACTTTCAATCACAAACTAGAGAATGCATCAGCATAAATGATTTTAAAATGATCTACTACACCATTATTGCAATTAACATTATGCAAAGTAAGAGCGAAAATCTTCTTTTAAATGCCCCATTCCTTAATAAACTCAATAAGCAAAGGACCTAAAACTGCACCACAATATGGAGGAGGAACATACGAAAAATTAATACTCTTTTTTTAAGATTTAAATTCAAATCAACATAATGAGCGGTTAAACACATATAACCATTTGAAGCTGCAGAAGTCCACATGTCTGAAGTCAGACAGATTCTACTCGGATTGATTGCAAGCTCACACTTTAAAAGTTCTTTCTCCCGATCATATAACTTCAATATATCAGCCTTAGCCGTATTTCTTGAGATAGTTTTCACATATGTATTTAAGTATGATGGATATCTCTACTTTCTTGATTTTCAACAAAGCTAAAAGGAAAATTATGCTTTAGAATAGCAACAGAGACTGTCTCACAATAAATTATTTGATCAATTTATGCATATTCGTGTTCTTGTGTGTTATCCAAATGCTTATCTATATGGCGTTTCATAATTGTAGTATTAACATCGGATACAAATATTTCCTTACATGCCTGACATTATGCTTTTTACCTTTCGTTATCACTAGTACAAAGTAATTTCGAGAAAGTATTCCAAACAATTGAAGTATTTCTTTTATATCATTTTCTCGAGATAGACGAACTGACCTCACAAGAAGCCTCATTAGCCTCCATGTATATCTCTGTTAAAGAAAAACAAATAGAGTGTCGTGGAAATAGAAACATTCTTTGCAGTTTGATGATGAGAATAAATTTTCTTTCCAACCTGATTAAGAAAGTCAAGGAAATACATACCTTAACAATGGATTTTTTCAGCAGAGAGAGTCAAAGAAATGGAGAAAGATTTGAGCCAGCGGTCTTGAAAGTGCAACTTGTATCGGACTTGAGATTTCTGCGCAGCTGAATTAGGGATTTTTCTTAAAAGAGTTTGATCTGTTATGGGTTGGATATGGGCACCCACTATTAACCCATATTGACCATATTTATGTGGGATTTTCAAATAAGCTGATATTCATATTTAACCATTTTCTTATTAAATATGGACAAAAGGGGCTGATTTCTAAAATATGAACTCAAGTTGCCACCCCTATTGGAGCCCCACTAAATTCGGATTGGCTCTAACAAAGGAGACTACATATCAAAGGGGACTCAAACTCGAGACCTATTGGTTAGGGAAGAAGAAGTACTTACCACTCCATCACAACCTTTGTTGGTATAAAAGAAACTTTAATTTGAGAGAATCATTAGGAATCAAGTATACCCACTTAGAATAGACCAAAACGATCTAGTATAGAAATTAAAAGAGTGGAAAAAAAACTTAAATACCATGACTTAAAACTGTCGGAAGACATTTATGGAGGCCTTCCATATACAGTAATTCTCGGTCTGAAGGTACCCGTAAAAGTGAAGGAATATTGGGTGGTCTGAAATTCATTCCACGAGAGCTTGTACAATTCATGAATTAATTCACGAACCTTGATAGTTTTCATGAAAGGCACAATTTATGTTTCGGATCCTTGGGTTTACGGACCATACCATGGCTCGTCAAAGTACTCATACTCCATGAACCAGCCCGTGAAACATCCATCCAAATTTTCATGTTTCCAAGCTTTGATCCCTTTATGGACTGTGGTCCCTTTCACGGCGCGTGAATAGATCTGTATAAACCATGTTTTTTTATATTTGTCATACTAATTTTTCAAGGTATGATATGGATTTAGAAACTTTTGGGTGATCCACATATTTATATGTCTATTGAAAATAATTTACGAAAAGTTATTATCTAGAATAAAACTGAGAAAATAGAATTCGACAAAAGAAAATTAAAGAAATTAGAGATGGGTGGTCTCGGCCAGAAAGAGTGAAGAATTAGGAAAGATTATTAATAAATTATCTGACTTAGTTAACTTCAGCCCTCTAATTAAATTTATATAGTCATAGTTTAATAAAATTACCAAACATAACTTTATTTTGAGTTTTCTAGTTAATTCTTAATATAGAACAATTTCTCTTTTCCTCGACTTATTGTGCCTTCTTCTCCCTGAAACCTTGCTTTCCCGCTCTTCCTTTCTTCTTCCTTTCCCATTCTTCTCTTCTTTATTCTTCATATTATAACAATTTTTCTTGTCCCTTTGTGAGAACAAATAAACAAGAATGATAAAAATACAAGGAGTTAGAAATCCAAAATAAAACTTAATTGGCTTGGAGACACATTAATACGTTTCTTGAAGATAGTTGGAATATCTCTCACGAGCAATCAGAAGAATAAATAACAATTTTTATCTTCGGAATTCAACTAGCCACAAGACAAGTAGCATTCAAGAATGTTACTCTTCTATTCTTGAATTGGTGATTTCATCTTTTGATTAATATCTCACAAATGTTTTGCAAGGGAAAGCAGTTTTTGAGTGCGTATATTTTCAACCAAAAGAAACTCAATTTATAGTACAAAAGTTTTGCAAGAAAAGACTTTTAATTTAATAGTATTTATTATAGGTTCATGAATTGAAAAGAGAACTTATCTTTCAAAAACTTCTAATGTAGAATTTAATAACAAAAGTATATTTCAAAAACCTTATGACGTAGAATTAAAATACAATGAATGTTAAGATTCACATTCATGTATTTTGTTATTTCAAAACTTTTAACGGATGAATTTGTTTCAAAATTAATTGAAACACTAACTCTTACCCCTTCTCATTGATAATATTTCATATTCATCGAATCCTCATGTGTTTTTTCAAATTCATCTAACGCCTTATCTTTTCTGTTCTTTCAATGGCCTATCGCGTAAAAATACATGGTAAAAAAAATAATCAAATAGAAAATTCTCGATTTTTTCTCGACGTGATATCTGTAGAAATCTCATATAAGTATGGAGAAACCAAGGATGTATTGATGATTAAAATTGTTAAGTACATACTCCTTATATAGGAAGAAAATTGTAGAGTCTAAGTTAATTATACTTAGAGTCCTACTACAATACCTATTACTACTATAATAATAATAATGCAATTATAATTAAACTAATCCTAGTTATAGTATAATTCTAGTCATAATCTAATCTTAATCGTAATCTAATCCTAGACATAATATAATCCTAATTAATATAAGTAGTCTAATCCTAGTGCTACTCTAATTCTAGAGTAGTGTTGTAAACTCGTCAGTCAGCTTCGTTGGACTTGTTCCTTTGACATGTTCCTATCGTCAGCTTCCTTCTTCTTCAACACTTCTCATTTAGCTAGTGAGTAGAGGAACGATTACTCCTAGCTTGCTTCGAATATCCAACAAAAAAAAACTTTTAATACCCAGCAAAAACTTATTTTGTCAATGCTTCGGTATGAATGTGATGTATAGTTTGTCACGTCCGGGAATAACCCCTAGACGTAACTGGCATCACCGTCCTCTTTGAGGACTAAGACTAGCCTCTTACATCATTACATTCATAGGTCAAATTTAGCGGAAAATTTAAAACTTTTCGTTACTTCTACTCGGAGGTTTACATAGATCTCTACATACACATAGAATATATATATCGAGTATAAATAGACCCTTCGTATAGGAAGATTTGTTAGTCTTCTACTTTTATTGCACATAAGTATATATAATATAACATAGGCATAATAGTCGTCTCATCTCATAACCATCTAATAAGAGTAAGAATTTGGGCATAACCCATACATCAAAGTAAGAATGCCTCACATGGGATATACAATGTTTCATACTAAATGAAAAAGAAAGAAACATACAAGTCTTAAACTCAAAGAACTCCATTAGCTAGCTAGTGGCATCGTCCTCGGAAAGTGAGGACCTACCCTAGTTGGATGATCAAGAGATCCAAGTCGTCTTCAAAAGTACTTCAATGACCGGTACCTAAAATGTTGGAGAAAAGGAAGAAATGGGGTTAGTACACCACTTGTACTAAGTATAAGATCATATGCACACATACTTTGAAAACATGCTAAAAGAGACATTTCATTAAATATGCAATTTACTTTGAAAACACTTATGCATATTCAACAAGACTATAAAAAATCACTTGGGCATATTCATTAAATCATGGGCATGCACATCACAAGAATAACAACATCAAGTCCAGTCAAGTCCACATGCATAGTATATAGTTGAATACATAGTCAAATAACTCTATCAACAAGTCACAATAGTAACAAGCATGAATAAGAGTATATTTCAAGATAACTAAAGCAAGACAATTACCCATGAACCCCTATCAAGTCAACAAGTGCAATGACCAAGCAAAGCCCCATGACCTTACTCAATCAAGTAACCCAACAAGAATCATGACTAACTTCCTACTTCACATATCATAACATTTAAGAGTACATAGCATCATACTTTAACAAAATAGACCAACACATATTCATAAGTGACACCAATCAACATATAGTATCAACAATGTGCAAGTTTATCATATACATGTCATTAGCATTATAAGCATATTCATACATAAGAACATCCTCCTAAGACTCCCTTCAAGTCTAACTAGTGCAATATTTAGGTAGAGTCTCATACCCCTACCTAGACTAAGCTAAACCCCTTAGGTCATCTTAGTTAGAGTTCAATCCTTTAATTCATTTTACCTTTTGGAAACATCTTTCCCTAACTGACATAGACCACATGAGCTAATGTGGAATCTGGTGTCATGGAACCCTACACCAAAAGAAGGCGGACTACTTGCCAAGGTAGTACCAAAACATGAACATAGCAACTACGTGGATCCACTAGCTAGTATTCCTATGGGGCAACATAGTTCAAGAACTAGGAGATATAGTTGGGACCCTCTTTATGCTACATGCATTGTAGTCTCCAATCTCAAGAGTACATTAGTGATCCTACCTTCCATATGTGGGAAGGGACATTCCTCACTCTAGTTCACTCGGTGCTAAGCTAGAGTCCCTTTTGAAATGTCTTTAATGTCTTTATTAATCATCATAACTTATTGTAGGTCATAGGGTCTAACCCTTGTATAAACATCATTATCATCATATCTCAATAAGAATTGCATGAGTATTGTCCTTTCATTACAATTCATATAGGTGAGGTTAGCACATTAACATTTTCATATCATGATAAGGCACATTGGTAAATCATTCACCATCCTTAAAACATTTACATCTTAAGCCAACACCTCACAAATCATAGTCAAGACATTTCAATTCAACATCATACCATCCTACCAACCCTAATACAAGGCATACTCCAATACAACATTATGACTTAATCACAAGTAACCATAATTTGAAGTACATGATAGGAATTATAAGACTTACCAAGTCTCCTTCATAATCCATCATTAATGTCTTACCATCAACCCTTAATTCAACCCACTTAGGGTATAACATCATCACAAAACAATGATCAACATGATAACAAGACTAGGAAAATCACTACATCACAATTCAATACTAGATAAAATCTTAAGACAATATACTTAGGTCAATTCACAACATACTTCATAACCTAGATCACTTCTCAAGAACTAGCATGATAGGACTATAATTCATCCTAATTTAGCCATAATTGATACAACAACATCATCTTATAGTAATTCAACCAATAAAAAATTCAATTGAACCAATACAATACAATACATATCAAGATCACAACCTAGGGTTAAGGGGAATATGTCATCTTCTACAACTAGACCAATCCATCAAGAAATAACATAATTGAGTTAGAATACATGTTAATATATTCATAATATCTAAGATAAATTGTAAACAAATAAATTCATAACACCAATTTCGAGATTGGATGGAACCCACTTGAAAACTTAATTTTGAAAATCAATTTGATGGAACCCTTTGAGGAAAGAGGTCTCAAAGGTGAATTAGATCTCATACCTTACTAATTGATGAAGATTGATGGTTAAACTTGAATTTTTGCAGCCCTACACCCTTCCCAAGCTTGGTCTTCAATGGTGTTCTTCACTAGAGAGAGAAAAAAGAGAGAAGGAAGAGAGTTTGGGGTTTGGGAATTATGAGCTTTTTAGTTTGTCTTAATTAGGTTAGGACTTTATATACGGGGTTAAATTACTTAATTAAGTCTCCCTAAACCCCTAAATAATTAAACAACCACCTAATTAATTAATTTAATCCAATTGAAAATGTGCAAAAAATCTCCGCCCTCACAGACGAGACCTCAACCAACGGTCTGTTTGTGAGTCGATGGCTCCTCCCCCTTCTATGTTGCACCTCTGTCTCAAAGTTCAGAGACTGTTCCAAATGGACCATTATCCAAAATGGCTAAGTTTTGGTCGACGGATGGCATCGACGCCCCGTCGATCAACCCACGATCCGTCACTCCCCCCCCCCCCC
>NC_028646.1:57637739-57642022 GCF_001406875.1 Solanum pennellii | reverse complement strand
CCCGTAGGTGAACACTGCCCAGGCAGCCTTGACCCCAAAATGCAAGGGTCCTCATCAAGGGCCCTTGGTTGGTCCTTGGGGATTCATGCCCGGACATTTCGACTATGAATAAATTTAAATACATGTTACACCCTTCCACCAATTTTCATCATTTTCCGACTCTTAAAAACTAGTCAAATAGGCTAAGGCACGCTAGCACCTCATTGAACTAGTTTCCAAACGTCATGAACGTTCTTGGATGTTTTGATTTCTAGAATTTCTAAATGACTTATATTCATCAAAATGGGTCTTAAAATAGTGTCTAAACCTTATGAAACCTATGTTAGGCTTTAGAAAACGTCTTGGATTTTCGAAGTGTTACATAGTCGTTGCTTATGATAGTTCATCTGCATATTTATACGAGTAATCCCACCAGTAGAAACACTTAAGAGCAGTTTGATTATTCCTACGACATATTCGACATTACTCAATATTATTCCTTTCCTTGTTTTCACTTTGAGAGCTTTTATTGTTTGGAGAACCTGGTCTATATTGACTGTTTTGAGAACTTGTTCACTATCCAGCATGCTTGAAATATGTTTTCTCTGGAGTTGATGTTGTGTTCTCTTCCCCTGTCTTTTGGGGCTGATAATACCATGTTATGATTTTGTTGTGACATTTTTTCTTCCTCTTCCATTATATCAAAACTCGTGAGAGCATTAATAAACCGAAGAAGGATGGTATATAGTGTCTTACCTAAACATCTAGCAAACTTAATTACTTTTGTTGCTTGAATATAAACTTTTTCCAAGAATTCACATCTCCTTTGTAGTTGAGCAACCCACAATTAGGTACATGCTTTATTCGGTCAAAGTGACTGAGATCCAACTCCTTAGCAACATATCTTTGTTCTTCCAATCATCAGTAGTGCCACTATTTTTTGCATTCTTCTCAACCGCTACAACTTTTGTAACAACCTGTCCAGTGGAACAACAACTTTTATTTGGTTCATTCTCTGTGATCTGGATCAATTGAGATATGTGTGTCCTCTTTATGAGGTAGTTTACTAGCTTAAGTTTAATAGAGCAGGCGACAATGAGTTGGTGAAGTAAAGAGGTCGACATATTTTTGGTAGAAGTGGTCATTGCAACATGTTTTTTTTTTGTTTTTTTAACCAATACTCAGAGTGCGAAAAAACTTTAAACTATGATACCATGTAGAGATATCACGTAAGTATGGATAAATAAAGGAAGTATTGATGATTACAATTGTTAAGTACATACCCCTTATATAGGGAGAGAATTGTAGAGTCCTAAGTCGACTATACTTAGAGTCCTATAACAATATTTATTACTATAATAATAATAATAATAATAATAATAATAATAACAATAATAATAATAATGCAATTATAAATAATCCGTTCCTAGTTATAATATAATTCTAGTCATAATCTAATCTTAATCATACTCTAATCCTTGACATAGTATAATCCTAACTAATATAAGTAGTCTAATCCTAGTGCAACTTTAATTCTACAGCAGTGTTGTAAACTCGTCAGTCAGCTTCGTTGGACCTGTTCCTTTTGTAACACCCCGTAACTAAAACAAACAAAAAATCAATTTTTCAGAAAATTTGCAGGTGCAACAGACGAGACCATCGACGGACCGTAGCCTGACCCACGGTCCGTCCTGCAACACCATCGATGGGATCAGAGACTCCCAAAAACTAAGTCGGGAAAAAATTGGCTAAGTCTTGATCGACGGACGGACCTACGGTCCGTAGGTTAGACGATGGTCCGTAGTCCGTGATAGTCGATCTAGACCCCCATTCACCCACTCTCTGACAAGATCTACGGATGACCAGCATGATCCGTAGGTGGAAAATTTACAGACAGTTAAGGGGCAATGCAGTTGGGTCAATTTCAAATGGTCATAATTCTTATCACAAAATGAATTAGGTGTCTCATGACCTACCCGCAGATAGATAATTGAATTATCTTTCCATAGACACCGGTCTTGCTAAAATCAGACCTCCAAGTAAAAAGTTATGTCCATTTTAGTAAAGGTCTGTTGAACAGGCTCAGTCGACGGAACCAACGACGGGGCATCGGTCAAACGACGGACCATAAGTCCTGGCCGTCGTTTGGTCGGACAGCAATTTTTGCAGGGGTCTTTTGAAATTTCCCACTTCGTTTAAACCTTATGATACGTCGTTTTGATCCTAAATCATCATATTTTAGTCATTTTAAGCCTAGAAATATAACTAAAACATATCTAAGTCAAATTATTAAATCAAAACTTAGAAAATTAGAAGCAAGAGAGGAGAAAAAGCTCAAGACCCTAGTTCAAGAACGCAACAAGTTCCAGCAGTTCCAACCCTGAAACTTAAGTATTTTTTCCCGGATTTCATAACCAGGTATGTGGGATTTCACTAGTGAGCTCCTTTCACCCATTGGGTCCCTAGTTTTCAGTCAGATTCTTGATTCTCTTGTCATGATTAAACCTAAGGTTTCTAGAACTTTGATAGAACTTCATGAATTTATTAGTTTTATGTTCCAAATCAAATTATCATGTTATTACTCAAATTATCGCATGAATTTCATAACCCTAGCTTTGTATTTCTTTATTTCTTGAATCAGATATTTCAAACACTTCAGATATACATGCCTCAGTTATAAATGCATAATTACCAGAATAATTGTTGCATTCTCAGTTTGCATGTTCAGTTTCGAGCTATCCAGTATTTACAGAAACTCAAACATAATCAGTAAATTTACAGAATTCATTGGGAGTAGCATAATACCGAGTTGGACTAGGGTTCAAAGTACCCAATAGTCCCATACCTACTAGCCAAGTAGGTTGTAAGTCCACTCTGTGGGCAATCAGTTTAGTGATCACGTCAGCATGCCTTTATACCTTTGGCAGGGTATATTGGGTCCTCTCGATGGGGCGTATACATCGGACTCCACATTTAGCTCATGTGATTTTATTATCGGTTATTAGTAGCTCCCGCAGATCAGTCAGACTCTCTGCATTGACCATTTATCAGTATATTCAGTATTCAATTTTAGCATGTTATAAATTGGTCATTGCATCAAGTTAGCTCAGAATTCAGTTTCTCATGTCAGATTATTATACTTGCTATTATGCTTGTTTAGTTATGTTTTATTTCAGTTTTACTATATCCTACATGCTCAGTACCTTTCAAGTAATGACGCAAATGTGCGCTACATCTTCTCGTGATGTAGGTTCAGGTTCTCAGCATCCAGATCACACATAGATCGATTTCCGATCTCCAGTTCAGCAGATTCAGACATAGTTAGATTCAGCTTAGTATTGAGTTAATATTTCCTTTGTATTAAACTCATTGTTTTCAAATATCTCAGTAATAGAATATGGGTATTCCCCATCTTTTCAGATTTAATTATGATTTAGCTTCCACATCAGTTTATTATCTTTAGTATGCTCATGATCATGCCAACAGGGTTAGTTTGGGATGACTTGTGGTCCTAGGTTCCATGTCCGCATCTCGGGAGTAGCTCGGGGCGTGACACCTTTGACATGTTCCAATCGTCAGCTTCCTTCTTCATCAACACTTGTTGCAGACACGTCAGTCAGTTGCGTTGGACTTGTTCCTTTGACATGATCAATCGTCATCTTCCTTCTTCTTCAACATCTACTGCCAAAAGGAAAAACACCAACGAGAAGACCCTCTAAAAAGATTCAATATTGTGCATTAATGGTGAATTATTTTTTCAATGTTCATTTTTTGGCGGTAATTTTTTAGAAATTGTTTAGATTTTTCTAAAAAAAAACTTTTGACCTTGTTTATTAATGGTAAATTCCAACATCCTTACGAGAAATGTAACTACTGATACATGCCTTTTTATCAATAATTATGCATATACAATCAAATACAACCAAATATAAGTGTAAAACTGATATATACAGAAGTAAAACACATATACATGTATCAAAATATAATTTTGATAGCTACATGGTGCATACACTGCTCACATATCAGAAATAAACATTTGGTACACACTCTGATATCAAATCAACGATGACACATTCAATGAAACACAATCAAAATTAAAGAATGTATATTATTAAAAAACATACATAAGTGATCACAATTTATGATATATGCATAGTTCCTATCCCCAAAAACATACTTATATATATTTAGAAGTTAAACAATATTTATGCATCAACAATCAACAATGATATATGGACTGAAATACAATCAAATTAAATGAATGTATACATCCAATAATATGCATATATATATATATATATATA
>NC_028646.1:57613744-57637224 GCF_001406875.1 Solanum pennellii | reverse complement strand
TATGGCTCGTGCTTTGTAATATGATGAATGCTTTGTAACACATGGTAAAGTTGAAAGCAATGCATAAAGCCACAACTACTACACATGTGAAAGTATATCGAATAAGTACTTGAGTTATAATGCATTCTTAGGAATAATAGGCATTCCACGAAGTCAAAACAAAATTACAATCTCTTAAACAAAATGTAGAAATTGATAAATGAAAGCATCACACACAATTAAAGCAGAAGTACAAAGTCAGACACCTTTTGCCCATCGTAATCAGATTCTGATCTAGCAATAATTTCTTTCTCTAACAAAGAAACATGAAACCAAATTGAGGCCTATTCTTCTTGAATTTCTTATATCATGTCCCTTTTTTGTGTGTGTGAAAAATACCCAATGGAGTGGCCACTCTAATTGATAAATTCAATTCGTCTTAATGTGATAAATGAATCATATATCATGACCTGAAAATATCAGAACATAGAAATTCATGTAAAAGCAAAGCTAAGAGAAACAATCAACATAAATTACAAAATCGTAAAACATTACACATATCATGTATCATACTATTAATTTTTTCTTCCATTATCTCATAATCACTCATTTACTATTAGTCTTACTCTATCATAACATAAATCTGTACAATTTTACAATGTCAAAGTGGGAGACTAACAGTTCCATACAGACAAAGCACCTAAACACATAATGATTAACCACCACCAATCTACAACGTATAAACATCAGAAGTGTAACTTTTACTATTTGGTTCGAAAACATATAAATTACACCAAATAAATATGTTCTATACAAAGAGCACCAAAAAAAAATTCATGTTTGTAGCAAAAGTATACTCATGACAGAGTTTCTTATTATAACTTCAAAGCAGTTGAATTAGCATATGTTGCATGTAAATTTTTACAGAAATATAACATAAGTGTGTTGTTTCATCCCTCCAGAAGTAAAAACTATTAACTTATACTAAGAACATTGGCAACATCAACTGTACATGATCGATACTTCTCGTTGCTGCAGAAATTTTATTTTAAATTATATTTTCTTCTTCAGCAAGCAGTAGAAGATTTAATTGACCAGTTGCACAACTGCCCGGCTCAACAGAGAGTTAGAAATTTTCATATCCTCTTTTCCTTATCAGTAGTTAAGTCATGTGTACAATCACAAATTCAAAGCTGAATCAAGAATTTTTTACCAAAATAATTTATTATTTAAATCAATTTACAACAGTAATATATTTTTTCAAAACTTTACAAAACTAGTATAAACGTTGTTGATAGTAACGTATTAGGCCATCTTTTAATTCTGCCAAGAAACAAACCAAAACTAACGGGGGACGGCGTTAAAGTTGAAATACGTTACTACAAATAATGTTTTAGAGTTTAAGTTGGAATACGTTACTGCAAGTAATGTTTTAGAGTTTAAGTCGAAATACGTTACAACTGGTAACGTTTTAGAATTATTATACTAAAACCCTGTTTTGGTCCTTCTATCTTAAATCCAATTTACCCATTAGCCGCACTTCCCTCACCTTATTACCTAAACCCAATTTCATATGTTTTCCCCTTTCTTTCCCTCGGTAAGAGAGCATATGCATGCCGCTGGTTCGATTCTTGTCGTTAGTGTTGCCGGAAAAGGAGATTCACGATATGTCAGCGCCATAAGTATTTCGAGAGGTAATTTCTTTGCTTAAGGTATGTTTTTCTTTACGAAGGAATTGAATTGAATCGTAAGTAGGATTCTATCTTGTATAAATTGAAGAACGTGCCAACCAACTCATGAAATTGGATTCCAAAATAAGTTGTTATCTGGTTACTTGTTTTGTTTAGTTCGATTTAAGGATTCCTTTCATGGCCACTGAACTCAGAATTGTTATTTAAAGTTGTAACAATTGTATATTGTTGAGGAAGATTGGNGAAGATTGCGTAGCAGTGCATTGAGAGAATAGCTATAGTCATTGTTACATTGTCTTTTAGATTAGTATATGTTTGTTAGTTAGTTACATAACATAATTAATTTGTTAGCCTAAATTGCGTAGCTCATTAGTTGGTTAACTTTGATTATTGTAATTAGCACTTTAGTCATTTATATAAATATCCTACTGTACAGATGTAAACATACAATGAAACTATCTAATAATGATAATCTATATTCTTTTCTGTGATTCCTCAAATTTGTCTCATCTCTTTAAACAATTCTCTACAAATTTCGATTCTTAACATATATCAAGAAAAAGATTATATTTGAGTTCTATTGTTGCTTAGTGTAGTCTAAGATGGTTTGTCTTATATCAACACACTTCCAAATTAAAGAGAATGACCTTAAAACTTTTAAATGTGATTTCACAACTTTACATCACTTTTGAAGTATGTCGCCAAGAAAAAACTACATAATAGTTCGGGCTAACATTTAAGTTTACTTTCATGTGTATTTCATTGGTATTTTTTATGGCTAATACTAAAATGCAAGTTGGATCCCGGTCCATTGGAATCGAATGTATTAACGGGACAATTTACTCATAGATCACAAGATATATGGGAAGAAAATGTTAATATGATTCTTAATACGAGGAGAGAAGATGGAAATTTTTGGAAGCTCATAGAGAAATAACCCATCCATCCACGAGTTCTTGAAGTAATTAGAATATCTGGATTATATGGTGTTTACAAATCTAATCGGTTTGCTATTGACCGTAGTTTGATCACTGCACTAGTAGAGCGGTGGCGTCCCAAAACTCATACTTTTCACTTTTAAACAGGATAAGCAACAATTACCTTGCAGGACGTAGGGGTGTTGTATGGATTACCTGTGAATGGTGATCCAGTACTTGGTAATGAAATGATAAGGACCATAGGGGATTGGCAAAACATTTGTCAAAGATTATTAGGTTTTGTTCCTTCTCGTGAAGACTTCAAAACAAATCCCATCAAGGTTGCTGCATTTAATTCACACATGTTAAGCCAGCCACAATTGCCGAACATGCCAATGCAAGATATGGTCAATCAGAAGGCAAGATGTTACATGTTCTGGATGATTGCAGGTATGATGATGGCGGATACATCTGGTGGTTAGTTGAAGCTTATGTACCTGCCTATGCTCAAAGACATCGATAAAATTGGATCTTATAGTTGGGGGAGTGCGACCTTGGCATACTTGTATCATTTTCTTTGTAAAGCTTCACAGAGTACCAAAAATGAGATAGCCGGATTTTTGCCACTACTTCAGGTATACCTACTGATTGTACATATAATTTATTTATATTTCTTTCAATTTGTCTCTATAGTATTATTGGAGGATGAAATTTTTTAGAGATGTAATCTTAAAACTCTTTCTCCCAGATTTGGGCGTGAGAGAGAGTCACAGTCCTCCGTCCTCAAATAGTAGCCCACAGAGATGCGAGAACTATTTCTCATGTTGGTTTGCCTAGGGGTCCACAAGCTACTAGATGGTTTGCGCATCTTAGTTGGACGAATACTATCAAGCATGTGTTGAAAGTTTATAGGGATGCACTTGACTCTATGATAGAAGATCAGGTACAATGTTTTTACTTATTTATAAATATTGTAAATGTAAAGACTCACTTTGCTCTTTTCCTTTTTCATGTAGTTTATTTGGAAACCGTATTTCGATGACTGAATTGATAGTCTTCCTCTCTATTGTCATGTTGGAAGAGACATATGGCGAGTTAGAGTTCCAATATTTTGTTGGGATGTGGTTGAGGTTCATTTGCTAGATCGTGTTATGAGGCAATTTGGACTACAACAAGCTATACCAACTCCGTTGCCATTTGATTCCCACCACTTTCGCCATGATCATCGGAGAAGACCAAATACAAATTGGGAGTTGGAACATGCACATTGGTTATCATTTTGGAACCAACGTCTCCAATATAGTTGTGATGCACCGGTTAATAGTGAACCACTTAGCTATGATGATCCATATCTTATTTGGTTCAGGCGCATTATTTGTCTTTTTATTGGTAATCCTAATTCACGTCCTCAAAATCAACAAGGTTATGTGCTTATTCGACGGCATATGAAACTATGGTATGCCATTTATTGATTATTGTTGTTTAGTGTTGTTGCTGACAAGTGATTCATTTGTCTTTATTGATTTTAGTGTGTCATTTATTTTGTTTAGTGTAGTTGCTGGCAAGTTTTTCATTGTTCTTGGTACACTGCTAAGTGTTTAGAAAAATGCTTAAGGTAATATATATAGGAAAATTAAAAGAGTGAGAGTAGTGAAGTGGGGCTACTGATGAGGAGATGTAGATGTTATTTTTATTTTTATGAATGATTGGAATCAACCAGTTGCACAAGAAAAGATAAGCAGTAATTGTCACCCGCAAAGATGGTAGTAGAGTAGTAAGTATTTTTATTAAGTAGCACTTTAATTACTAGATCTCTTTTGCAGATTTTAGTTGGTAGTGAATTCATTGCTTAAGTGTCAGTCCGATCTAAATAATTAGATTAATGGTGCATCATTATATAACTTTCACTTTAATTTATTTATGTGCGTCATATTCATTCAATGGTTGATGAAGCTAAAACACTTGGTGATATTCCATCATATGAGGCCTTATACATGTTTAGAAAAATGGTGCGAGATCAAGGTTCTGATTGTTTGAAATATGTCCATGAGGCTGACAGGGTTCATGTGTCAGCCGATTATAGAAGAGATGTGGTACAACCTGTCTAGTTACATCACCCAGTTCGTAGGCGAGGAAAAGGTAGTGTTGCTGGTAGGAGAAAACATGATGTTGAAAGAGGACAAACACATGTTGAAAAGGATCAAGCCACATAAAATGTCCAAGAAGCCTCAGAAGATGATCAAGCAATATCCAATTATAATATTGGTTCTATTTCAAGAGGTTGCATTCATGATTTCACTCAAGCATCAAATATGACATATCAACTGTCACAAACAGATATCATGTCATACGTGACGCCACAGACTCTACAAATATCAAGTCATCAAAGTCCTCATCACTTGAGAATGTCATTGGTAATTTTGCGAATGTCCCAAACTTTACCTCATCGCCTGTGCTACTGATCATTGAGACCCAGATGCCACTAATAATTTAAAGGACCCGAATCATGATGTGGACGATAATGATCCAAAGGATGCAAATGAAGGAGGTGATACGACTATTCAAGATAGCGAACAATCAAGGAGGGAGAAGCGTAAATTAAACTTAAGCCTTGTGGGACTGGTACTTTAACATCTTACATTTTTTATTTGGTTTTACTCTCTTTTTGAATAATAGAACATTCATATTTTCTTTATAGGTGGTCACTATGCTATCCAACATGTCAAAAAAAGAGAGCAAAGAACAAGTAATGATAATTGATGTTGCTGAAATCTTTTGGTGCTGCTGAAAATTGCAGCCAGTTTTGCTGAAAATTGGTGCTGCTGAAATTTTTTGGTGCTGCTGAAAATTGCAGCTAGTCTTGCTGAAAATTTTTGTTGCTGCTGAAAATTGCAGCAAGTACTTCTAAAAATTGGTGTTGGTATTGCAGAAAATTGGTGCTGCTGAAATTTTTTGGTGCTGCTGAAAATTGCAGCAGTACTGCTGAAATTTTTGCTGCTGCTGAAAATTGTAGCTAGTACTGCTGAAAATTGGTGTTGCTGAATTTTTTTGTGCTGCTGAAAGTTGTCTAGTTATGCTGAAACTTTTTGTTGTTGCTGAAAATTTTTGGTGCTACTGAACCTAACATTATAATCACTGCACTTTTTGGTATGGGTATATATTTTTACTTTGTGAATAGATTACTTTAATTTCAAAAGTATAAAGGCTTCAGAATGGCGATGTAAGTTTACATTGCCTATTTTAAAAGGTGTTGTCATTTTATTTAACTTATGAGGGCAGGTTAGTTGAAAAGATATGGGCGAAGTAATTGTTGAGTGAAACATACAGAAATATAAACTTGGTCATAAAAATACAAATTGAAATGAAGCAAAATACATAATTAGAGTTGTTTGAAAGTAAAAAAAAAACATAATTAGAGCTGTTTGAAAGTAAAAGAAATACATATTGAATTACCCACTTAAGTTTGATTTCGAGTTGGACATCGACGTCTGTCATGTCCGGTCTGTTTACACAATCCACAAGCCCGCCCATATGTTGCTGGATCACGATCCATCTCATTATGAATTCTAGTGGTCCTTGATCGATTGGGACGTCGATAAAATTCATTATTTCTCATTATAAAGCTTGGCGATGGCCAATATGCCTCGTGTCCAATCGGTGAGAATAACCCAGAATATGTTATAACATAATTCTCTATTGTGAAATGCTCGCTGACAAAATTTCTAGCTAATGCTCCCATTCTTTCAGTAACCTTCATGACAAGTGAACACGGGAAGTGCAAATTAGTCCATTTTTCACAATCACATTTTTTTCACTTAATGAAACACAATGAGGATTACCACTAGTACCATTAATTTGTATTTATCTAACCTCATATACCCCTGTGGATATATTTCAATCATAAACAAATTGTCTTTTAAACTTTCATAGTTTTTCTCCCACTTCTTTTTGAAACTGCTTGTCCATAATTCCTTTTGCTCAACAAGTTGGTGAGTTTTTTGACACCTACGAGTATATCGTTCAACGATTTGCTCCAATGAAAGTCTAACCATAGCAATGGCGGGCAAGCCTCGAGCTTTCTTTAGAAGTCCATTGAAAGACTCTGAAAGATTTGTTGTCAATACTCCCCATCTTTTTCCATTATCATGACTAACTGTCCATTTGTCCAATGGAATTCACATGAGTATTCATATGCTTCTCTATTTTCTTCTTGAATTTCACACATCAAAGCTTCAAACTTTCTTACTTGATGAGATGTAGCAGCCCTTCACATAAGATTACTGAGGTCCCTATTTGGAAATTGAGATTGAAAGTTATTTTTAAGATGTCTTAGACAAAATCGATGAAAGGCCCGAGGTTCCTGCAATCACCACAACTCCGATAAACTAGTCAATATTCATTTTGCCCTATCAGAGATAATCCAAATATCTTCTCTATCTTTTATCACATGTGTACTCAATTTTCTAAAAAAATATTTTCGTGCCTCTTCCGCCTCCTTGTCAACAATACCAAACGCAAGAGGAAGAATGTTATCATTTCCGTCAACTCCAACAGCAATTAACAATTTTATCTCATATTTACCGTACATATGAGTGCCATCTATTGAAATAACAGGACGACAAGTTTGGAATCCATCAATGCATGGTGAAAGCCCAAAATACAAACTTGAAAGTTTTTACCTCTAGCAAACTCATTGACTCTTCGTGTTTCCATTCCACAACTATTCCAAGATTAAAGTATTGAAAAGCTGCAAAAAACTTAGGAAGCTTACTAAATGATTTCTGAAAATCACCATATACCAATGTAAATGCGCGTTGACACCCAAGCCACGCTTTTTTATATGTTACTTGATGACCAAATTTTTCATGAACCTTAGAAATGACATCCACTACCAACAATTTTGAATTTTTACTTATTTGATTTAAAAATAGAGATGCAATTAAATTGGTACCTAAGATAGTGTGACCTGTTGTAAGCCCTTCAGTCTCACATCTATGATTATTAAAATACTTTCCTATCTTTCAAAGGCTACCTCCAACCTTACCTCGAAGAAACCATGGACAACCTAAAGAATCATAAAATCTTCATCTCACAGTCCATACGTTCTTAGTTGATATTACAACCTTAAATTCTCTATTTTTGTGCAAACTCCGAATTGTCACAGCCCGTTTCAACTTAGCTTATTTACTACTAAAACACATATTTTTTTTTAAATCTTTTTTTGCATCCTCGACCCAAAAAGAATAACATTTTATTTCGAATTCACGAGTAGAGATAAAAATATCTTCCTCAGTCTCCACTGTTGTAAAGTAAGGTATATCATTATTTTACATTTCATCAAATTGATTTTGAAAATTTACTGCACTTTCATTTTGAGATAAATCTCCAATATCTTCATCGGATTCACTTTGAATGACTTTACTCTCTCCGTCATCTTTTGAAGGCTCATCCTCCTCCAAATTTTCATCACTTCTTTGAGCATGTGCGTCATTAGACAAATCAAAGGTGGCCTCATCTTCTCTGTAGAAAAAAATAATAATTTCATGAAATACAAAAAATAAAAATAAAAATAAATTAATTTTCATGCTATTAAATAAAATTAGTTGAAAATATTACTTTACCTGATTTCATATTGATTGTGGCTACTCTCAATATGTCTTTGACTATCTGAGCCTTCATCAAATGATTGATGAATACCATGTGTTGCAGTGTATGTCAAATGAGGCTGACTGAATGTGACAAATCCATAATTTTGAGCCAATAAGTTCATTTGATAGCCATGTTGATCATTCATTTGAAATAGATTATCTTGATTTATTGGTTTAATCTTTATATACATCTCCAAAAGATTTATATCAATCTTGTTCAAAAAATTCTGAGAAATGGCAAAAACTTGTACCAAAGACTGGTCATTCTCAATTTTGAACTCAATAAATCTTATAATATTACCTTAAAATGAGCATGGATATTTTCCAGAAATATCCAATTGAATATTCCTCCATCAGTCCCCATTTTCTCATGCAACAATCTAATTAATTCAACGTAGTTGATTGAAATAGACATGCTAACAATCATTCTGGCACATTCGTTATATCGAAATTCATTCATTTCCGTGATTATTTCACCGCCCCAATACAAAGCAATCATCACGTTATCTTCAAAATTAGCCATCAAAAAATCCTACACACAAAAATTAAATGCATTATAGTTATTAAAAATATGTTATAAGTACATTTCAATATATTGACAAGTCATACCTATTAAAAACTTTGTGAGTATTGATTCAGCAATAAGGCATATAAGCAGAAGTTTTGTAGAACATTATTTGAATTTGCTAAACATTCTACACAATCGTTTCTTATAATGTTCTTTGGTCAACACTTTAGCAGTTTATTTTAAAGTTTTAAAATGTAACATACAGTAACGTTATATTGAAAGATCAAATCAACAAGAAACCTCCACAGCCTCAGTGACATGATAGAATCGTCACTCATGATAAAATTTTAATCTAAAACGTGACTCAAAATAACCTCAAAATAACGACTTTAGCATCACATTTTGTACAAAGATTCTCAAGTGGAAGGCCTTTGATTTGATTTGATATAATCATTACTCCAAGTAACGTTTTATATGTAAAACATGACTCCCAGTAACATCTTCGACGTCGAATTTCGTACAAAGATTCTCAGGTGGCAGACTTGTAATTTTATTTAACAGAATCGTCACTAACAATAACGTTTTCCCTTTAAAATTTACAAAGATTCGAAAGTGACAGATTTACAGAGACACGTTACTGACGGTAACGTCTTAAGCCTAAAATGTTAGTGTAACGTAATGCTTCTTAAACGCCGTCTACCAAATATTTTTAGTCCGTTTATTTTTTGAAAATAAAATATAGCCAAATACATTACTACCGACATTTATATTAGTCTTATAAAATTTGAAGTTTTCATATTAATGAAATAATAGATTATTTTGGTCAAAGTTCCTGAATCAATATTTGGAAATCTTTTTCACATGTCTTTTTCAAAAATAAAAAAATAAAATCAGTAGGTCTCATATTATGCTCATACTTGCTATGTTCCATGAAATAGTTGAAAGAGAATCTTTTGTTATAGAGATGAAATAAATATCGTACTTCTCTTTATAAATTTCCAATCAATAAGCAAATTTAGTCGTCTAATCTATACATGACTAATCTATACATAACGGAGAGCAACAAACGCGTCAAACTAACCAGTAAAGGGTGTAGCAATCAAATTGCCCTCTTTTCGTGAGCCTAAAGTGAGATCACCAGTTGTAATGTATTGTATTGTGAAAAGATTTTGAGATATTACTAACAGAACAATAATCTCAAAGGTGTACCCTTACTCCAAGGGTTCCATCACTTTGGTCACCGAAAGCCTCATTACCATCACTGTGAATGAAAACATAATATCAATTGATAAAAAAAATCCACCATGCTGTTAAATCATCACTTAAGCTAGACATGTACTTTGTAGCTGACATATTCTTAGAAAAACATGTATGGAAATTTGGGAACAGATAGGGAGAAACAGACATCAAACAAGAGAAGAAACCAAGGCCATTAATGTTGGCATTGCCATACTTCAGAGGTGTTCTCATCAGTATGTTCTTTCCTCTATGTTATAGCTACATTTTTCACATCAACTCCACGGGAATTATAATGACATTAAATGCAATTACGGATGAATGTCTAAATTCATGAAATCACCCTTCTGTTTCATGCCTCATTACCTTCGAAAAACTGAACATAACAGTTATTATTACACAAGTGATACTTACAAAGAAGAACTACTCCATCAATTTTTTCAATTTATTTGTCTTATTTTCCTTTTAGTCCCAAAAAGAATGTCTCTTTTGTTAGGACCGAAAATAAGCAGGTGTAACGCCGAAGCTAGCAAAGCAAACCTCAAAAGACCACGAGTAAGAAGACAACGAGAAATATACCAAAGACACAAAGATTTAACGTGGTTCGGTCAATCGACCTACGTCCACAAAGGAGATGAGCAATCCACTATAAATATGAGAGTACAAAATACAGAGGGAAACAACCTCAACCAATTCACTCGGAATACATGGGAGGTTCACACAAGTGATAACGTATCAAGTTTGTTACCCACAAATTCTCCCTCTAACCAAAACTCTCAAAGCCCTTAAGACTACATTGTGAATGCTGATTAAGTTAGAAGGAACATGCCTCTATTTATAGAGTCCTAAACCTTTTCCTACAAGAAAAGGATTAGTCAATCCAAAACCTTTTCCTACAAGGAAAACCTATTTATGGTAAGAAATTTAGGGCAAATAAAACCCAACATCTTTCCCTTAGGACCACACAATTCAAAATTCTTCTTTATTTTCTTAAACTTCGTGCCAAATCAAAATAGAAAAAATAAATTGAAATGATAGGAGTATTATATAAACAGCGAGACAGAAAAGGTGAAGCATTGTTACAGGTAAATAGATGTATTTTCAGCTTTAACACAATTGAATACCTTGCAATAGTGAAGCAATTATGACCTTTTAAGTTAGAATACATTGTACCTAATATATTGTTTCGATCATCCCTATTTATCAACATTATAGGATGTTTGAAGCAAATTACCAACTTCTTCAGGTAATTGATTAAGACTAAGTTGATTGAAGTATATATGCATTTATGTAAATTACTATCTACGATTACATTAGTGAACTTAGAGAGCCGAATTAAAAATCTTAGGGCTCTCAAGCCATAAACTACAATCACATATCCATCAATAGGAAATTTCATACTTTGAAAAATTGAGAAAAACAGGAGGAAGTTATGAAGAAAGTTCAACAACTAACCCAAGCAGTGAGATCCAAACTATTTAGCAAAAACAATAGAACCTGCCACCTTCCTTCAAGGTATGCAACACTTGTCGTTTTTTTGTGGACTTTCCCGTTGTAAATAGCTCTCAATATGTCAAAAGTAATAGTCATTCTTTTTTTTTTCTTCTAAAATTCACTCATTATAATCTACATTTTTGATGGACAAAAAGTTGGTATAAAAAGATAAACAATAAGAAAAAGAACAGAAAAATGGAAAAACTCACCAGTTTCACATAAATGGAGCTTGAAGAGGTTGAGACACAGATTTCGGAAGAGGTTGAGACACAAATTTTTGAGAGTTGAGTCTCTCTTGCCTCTATTTGCCCTCCTACGTGCCAATGATAGGGACACCAAGCGTCGTTAATTAGAAGGCATGTACTGTATAAATGAACCATATTCAAACAAATTATACACATCTCAAATGAATTTTTTGGTCATAACCACAAATCTTTTCCAATAAAACTAAGTAATGTAACTTACAGATTGTTGATTGGCAGAGGAATATGTTGCAGTAAACCTAATGAGAAAAATAAGAAAATTTGAAACAGTCTAGTGCTTTGTCATACTATCGAACACCTTAGCTCAGTCTAGTGCTTTGTCGTACTATCGAACACCTTAGCTGCATCAATATTTATTAGCAAAGCATTTTAAGAAGTTTTTTGAGAATTGTGAATGAATAAGAAAACAGGAGCAACAAACATGTTCACCATTAGAGACCATGCTCCATCAGTGAGTTTACACATATTTATGAGAAAATCGGAAAATAGTTGAGATGTAGTACAGAATTTCAGTAAAAGCCGAAGCAACCCAACTCCTTTTTTGGTTATTATAGACAATGAGAGAGCAGTCTCATAAACACAAAAAGTTAAGATAAACAACAAGATAGAGAAATGTGACAACTTCCATAATGTTTGATACATGAAGAATTAAGCTGACGAAATTTGAAACCCACAAAAGGAAAGAAATAATTATTTTTTTTTAGAATTATTGGTAACACAAGTAAGTTGATCATGGACAGAGTCGGATATGAACAAGTATAATGTTATGCTATGGAAAAAGTAAGCAGACTCTTACAATCGAATTCGAGAAGATGAAGCATAGTTAAAGAGTATAATTTGTTTTCAGTATCAAAATTGTAGATAAGAAAACCACAAACTTACCCTATGAGAAATGGAGTAGATTTTTTGAATCTGAATTTCCTATGCTTCATCCCTGCAAGATATGAATGAGCAAAACAACATTAGATTAAATCTAAATTCAGTGCATGCAACATAATTACAACAGAAAGGCCAAATAGATCAGCGAATTTGAATGAAAATCCAAACCAGTTGAATAATAAGTCGAAAGATTCAGACTTTAAAATCAAAATCAAATAGTATAGAGTACTTTTTCTAAATAACTGGTATGGAGAAGATAACCAGTAATTCAGTACACGTATTAACAGTCAATCTAATGTACCATTCACAAAGCTTTTAGTACAACCAAATGATAGCAGTTCGTCCATCCCTTGTTCACTTGTTAGAAAAGGGTAATATATATATACACACACACTAGATGGTAACACCGGCCCAACATTTTATTTGTGCATGCTTTACATTGACACTTGGTAATGAAGTAAAAAAAATTACAACATAGCGATGTAAAACATAGAACTAAAATTGAGCAGAACGTGTAAAAATGGTTGAGCTATGGTTGATACAGATCTGCCGGAGTCAGTAATAAGCATGTCGACAGATTGAAATGTACAACCAAAGTAATCGGTACTTGTTATACTTTTGTAGAGATTTTATCATATAGATTCTCTATTGTCTTCACAAAATTTCTTGGCTTAGTCAATTTTTGCTTCTTTCAAGAAAGCTCACTCGTATAGTTTGTACGTCAACGTGTAATATAAAAAGTACACATTATAGAGCAAATAAATTAAGCTCGACAATGGATTACACTTTGAGTTTTTGTGCATTCTGTTCTCACTAATATACTTGTTTATTTGAAAAGAGCATGCTTATATATTAATTGAATCACTCATTCAACTTTAAGTGTTGTCATGTTGCATTTTGCAATGCTAGCTGTCGTAGTTTGAATGACAATCTTAGAACAAGTATTTAATGTGCTTCGCTTTGCCCTCCCTGCCAAGCTAAAATCAATCAAAGACTATTTAAATATTCCATCAAGAAGGGTGATAGAGTAAATAAAATTATGTATTGCATTGGCGAACTTTAGACTAATATATTTTATCTTTTAGCAATTCGGCTTCTTCAGTGCTGCATATGTTAAAGAGAAATCAGAACTCACCAGATCATTTAAGTTGATGCATGTAGAAAGAAGCCAACTCATTTTGATTCCACAGTTGATAGGATTTCACATGTTATTACCTCTGTCAGATACTTTTGTCATTCTTCTTTGCACATATGTGAATTTAGGTAACTCTCTAACCTTTCATCTAATCCCCATAGAAAATGGTCTGCATATATGTTGTACACAATACTCCTTTAGATCATTTGAATTTAAGCTCATTTTCTGTAATGTTTGATTGCCAAAAAGACAAAGACAAAAACCAAAATAATCTTTTAGTTTACAAGTCTTTTTACCCTCTTAGCCACATTCACCCTTGAACCAATTACTGTCCCAAAAATTAGCAGAATCCCTATATGAACCTATCAACCAAATGAAATTTGCATATAAAATAGGAGAAATTCTACATGGTGCACCTCCCATTCTATCAACCAGCAATCTCGCATTTGAATACACACGCAATAAGCAAGTATAAGTCTTGTAATAAAAAAATGTAATATGAATAAATCTTATCCAGAGACATCAAAATGAAAAGAAAAAGGTATAAAGACTAAAAGAACTTCAGCTCCCTAGATGAAATCGAGCAAAATCAAAAGGTCTATAATCTTTCGGCCTCATTTTTTGTGTTTTCAAATGTATCCCATAAGTAGATATGAAAAAAAAAATCAAGATGGAGACTTTACTTTCTCAATTCTATGTTCTCATGTGTTGAAACGCATTTCTGGCGAAAAACTCTGAGAAGGAGAACACATACAAGAAATGCTAAAGTAGAAGTAAAAGGTGCAAAAGGAATTCAACCAACATTAGGATTTGGGAATAAGAAAAAATGAATACCTGTTTTCGTATAAAGTACACGTGTTGAAAGACAAGGATAACTTTTGGTACAATTATTTATTTAATAAAGTGGATCCACATATGGTACAACTTGTATTACTCTTGGAACCATTCCTTATTGAATTGTTTATACCACCACAAGTCCCATATCCAAATAGGAGACATGTATGAGAAGAAAAAATAACACATGTCAGCATCATAAACTTTATGAATTTTAATTTATATTATAACTAATTAAATATTTTAAATTCTAGAAATATACATGTCAAATAAAAATTCATTGATTATAAAACTTCATTAAATTCATGTTAAATAAATTTTTTTAATTTTTTATCTTAGATATATTTACTAATTTCTTTTTTTAAAAAAATGTTTGATATATATTTTATATAATATAAAACAACAATTATATATAAACAATGATAAATGTCATCAATTTACTTACACACTGACAAAATTTATCACACAAAAAAGTCTATATTTTATATTTTTTTAAATGTTTAATTTATAAATTTATAAATTATGATTTTGTAAAAGTAATTTAATCTAGGAAAGTTTTAATATTTGAAAAGATATCCAATTATAAAACTCAATTAAAATAAAAGTTCAATTTGTTATGCAACTCCACTTTCTTAAAATGATTGCTCCTTTAAAATTGGAAAGTAAAAAATAGGTGAATCGTACACACCACATTATAAAACGACGGCTTCTCAAAATTGAAGAAAAAATAGTTTAGTCTTTGTATTTGATAAATATACACATAAATATATTTTTTAGGACTTAGTATAAATATTGATTATTTTATTTAAAATTTATAATATATATATTTTTATAGATAAAAAATTGGAACAATTTTATAACTCCTCAACAATTATTCACTTTTTAAGGAAATTGAAATTGCATCGTAAAGTAAACTGCACTTTAAATGTATTGTATTATATATAGAACTTCTTTCGATAAAATTTTACATTATTTTATGAAATTTAAAAATAGACATGATTACAATTTAACATAAAAATTTTACATTATTTTGTGAAATTTAAAAATAGACATGATTATAATTTAACACAATATAATTAAATTATTCTGTGAAATTTAAAAATAAACATGGTTATAATTATGCATTGATTCAAATCTAAGTCTTGAAATTTTCAATAGATCAATATTTATAATAAATTTATTAATTAATCTCGCAACGTTCGAGAACTTGTACTAGTGTTTAATAGAGAAAGAAAATGGAATTGTTTTAGAGAAACATGACATTATTGTTATTTTTGTTGGTTAGTTAATGATTATTTATTTACTCGTAAATTTTACTTAAAGTTTGCCGCTTCTAAAATTTATAATTTATCAATACAAAAATTATACGAAATAAAATAAAAATTAAGGTAAAAAATTGTTAAAAGGATAATCAAATTTCAAAATAATTTTATGAGGAATAAAAATTAAATTTTTGAAATTAGGGTAAAATTTTTATCTATACTTGTGAACAGTTAAATACTATCCTCAACAATATCATAATATAAGTCCTTTTAGCAAATTTAAGACTACTTACAATATTATATAACATCATTAATTTAAGTTGAAAATTACAATTTTAAAATATGTGATATAATTATCAATTTGAAATTTGAAATATTTGAATGTCAATATAACTATAGTTACACATAATATTTTTAATCCAATAAAGTTCAAACTAATATAACACCCTTTCCATCAACATTTATATTTTTTCTAATGCAATTCATATCAAAATATAAAATACCAAAAATATCTAATAAACTCTTTGAGCAAACCTAATATAACAGATGTATTAATTAAGATTACTTTTACATTTAAAATCATTTTTATTATAATTTACACAAATTAAAAATATTAAATTGCTAAATATATCAATATGACAGTTAATTTTTTAATTATGAATAAAATATTAGTTAAATATATAGCAATATATTGTTTTTTTTCATTTTGAATGAATAAAGTATTAGTTAAATAGCAATATATTGAAATTTTGATTTTGAATAAAGCATTAGTTAAATGTATCATTTACACAATGAACTAAATTTATATATTGATTATTTATATAACTATTCTATTATAACACATCAAAATGATAAATGTTAACATTATCAAGTAAAACTTACAATATTATCGTATAAATTTCTCAATCAATTAATATTTATGATTACATTTATTAAGTAACCACACAACGCGCGGGCACGTATACTAGTTTATATATAATAGGAGAGGTGATAACGCCTAAGTGTCATCGCCAAAAAAATATAGTATTTTAAAATTTTAAAATAATAAAATTTTATTTTTTTAAAAAAATGCACGTGTATTAATAGTTACTCATTTCAAAATTAGTTGGATCAGTTTAAAATAATATCATGAAACTATCAAGTATTATTTTTTCAATATCTCAATTTATAATGTTAAAAATAACAGAATTTTTATAGGATTAGAAATAACTGTTTCTATTTTCTTGATTTTCAATTGAAAAAATTTATCAACTAAATCTGTTTATTTTAAAAATATAAAGTGAAAGTACACAGTAAACAATCTATTGCATTCTAATATTACGTGAATTAATCTTTCATGTGTATAAGTAAATGTTTCTTATTTGTTTTTTTCTTAAATTTTATTTACAATTAGATAAGTAATTTTAAAACTTGAATGCCAAACAAATTAAATATGAGATATCAAAGTTTTTAAAATCAAGATGACTCATTATTTTAAAATTTTATCCTACTTTTACACACGGCTAAAAATACAGATCCAACAAATTTATTATTAATTAATTTAAATTTTAAAGACAATAATTGCAAATGCTAAAAGAATACTGAAAAAGTATTGTCAAATTTTTTTTTTCCTATTATTAAATTATTATCTTAAATGTCTTTTAGGCACATATACATTGTTGATTTGAAAGAAGTTCTATTTTTTTAAGTGATAAATTGTATGATTAATTTGAATCTTCGGACAAATTGCATAGAAATTCAACATAGACAAAATATACATGTAAATTCTCTTTACTTTGCACTTATTTTTTATTGTGTGTAAACATTAAAATTTGATGGTTGCTTTAAATAATAATATTTCCTTATTAAATGTATCTTTCTTACAAGTATTCTGTGCAGTTTAAATGAAAGACATGTAGATACATGATATATTTATAAAAAAATATTATTAATAAAATTGCTTATTATAAGTATATGTGTTTTTACATTTGTTTTTGAACCACTAACATAATTCACAAATAAGGAAAGGAGGATTAAAGAGACTAACATTTTATTAACTTTATAATCTAAGTTGCAATCATTTTTAAAACTTAGCTTTTTTAACTAATTTAACTTCTAATTTTTAAATTAAAATTAAATTTTAAATCGTTTGTAAATACATTTGAAAGAAAACTTAAATTACATTACAAAAGTGGTAAATAAGGAGAAGATATAGGCATATGATGAAGTGGTGGGGTTAACCAATATTTACGTACATGAATTGTGGAAAAAATGTTAATAATTATCTAATTAGCTTAAATTGTGTAAGAGTATGTTAATAATTATCTAATTAGCTTAAATTTCATGTGAAAAGTTTGAATTAATAAATTGTTATCATAAAAAAAAAATAATTTATTATATAATATGTAACCTAATTTTTTATCAAAATATAATATATTTTACACCAATTTAAAAAGAGTTATATTTAAAATAAAATAAAATAATAATAAATTGTAAATTAATAAAAAAAATATAGGATCAATTATAGTTTAATAATAATAAAAAATTGATAAATAGAAGTTGGGAATCAAGTTATTTGTTAATTATATCTAATCTAACAATAATAATAATAATATAGAAAATATTATGAAAAAGTATAAAAAAAAAAGAAAAGAAAAGAGGAGTACTAAAAATTTCAAATTTGTTTTACCATATCCTAATTACTCCCAACTTCTTAACTTATGTTCCTAAAAAATCTCATCCATCTAATTTTTTTTTTACTTCTTTTGGACGATTTTTTTAAAGTTTACACAATTTTTTTTTTTTTTTATTTTTTTAATTTGCTATTATTATTATTATTTATTTATTTTATATCCTTATCTCAATCCCAATTTTTTCAAATAATTTTTAAATTTAATTCTAATTCCACTACACTACGTTCCTTTAAATTAGCATCAGATTCTCATCCAAAAAATATTATATAACCCCACGTTCAGTTGAAAAAAATATACAGAGAAAATATAGAGATATACAGAGACAGATTGAAGAAATACAGAGAGGAAAAAAAAGCAAAATGAAAAAAAAAGTGAAATTTTCTTTTAAGAATTAGATGAGGGTTAGAGGTTTTGATCGGGATTCCAAATTTGGTGGATAACAACTTGTTTTTGTGGTATCTATTTTCGCAGCGAGGTAACTACAAATTCTCGCGTGATTTAAATAATATTACTTTTATGAAAATTTGATTCCAATAGTATTAAATTCTTCAAATCGCATGTATTATATTTATTATTGTTATGTTATTATTATTATTATGTTTTTAGATACACTTTGTAATTTATATCTTTCATGATATTGAATTGTTAAATTTGAATATATTCGTATATCTTTCCGTCTAATTTTTCACTTTAGAAGATTTTATTGAATTTATTGTAGACATGTTAGATTAGGACATGAAAATAATTAATAAATGATTTAAAAAAATATTTAAAAATTATTAATTAAAAGGAGAAATAAATTTCATCTAGAGATTCACTATAAAAATAGTGATTATTATTATTATTATTATTATTATTAATAATAATAATAACAATAATAATAATAATAAACTAATAATTATAATAAAAAAAGTTTGAAAAATTATATAAAGAGAAAAAGAGAATTAAAAATAAAAAGAAGAAAGCATAAAAAAATAACGAAAAACTAATCTAAAGAAAAACACAACAATCTTTTTTCAACAAAAACAAAAAAATTCAAATAGAAATAAAAATCTGAAAAAACGTAAAAAGAAAAAAAAAGAGTTAAAAACATAAAAAAAATGTAAAAAAATAAAAAAATCAAAGATAAAAAAAAGAGAGGATATAGCACAAAATTTATTTATTTTTAAAGTAAGGAACGTAAAAAAGTTCATAAAAAAAAAGAAAAAGATAACAAACGTAAACAAAAAAAATTGATTAAAAATAATAATTATTTTTTTAAAAAAAAAGAGACAGAATTTTAAAAAAATTGTTACATGCATTCAAAAAAAAGAGTTAAAACCTTTCTTAAAAAATAAATATAGTCCTAATCTATTAGAATTTTTGTGATTTTAAAACTAATTTCAAATCTCATAAGATTTCATCTTTCTATTTTTAAATTAAAAAAATAAATAAAAATCCTAAATTAACTTGAACTCTAAATTTTTTTTCCTAACTATAAAATACCTATATAAATTCAACCCCATAATAACATAAGAAAAATATAAAAAAAATGTAAAATCAAAATAAATAAATAAATAAAATAAATAATAAATATGTAAATAACTATGAGTGTTTCAAATTTTGAATTGATGGACACACCAAAAATAATAAAATAATTTTTAATAGATTTAAAATAAATAAGACAATTTTAATAGGTCTGAAATAAATGAGAGAATAAAGTAAAAATAATTTATTATTAAGTTAAATAATATAATATTCAAAATTATGTCAAGTCATACCAAAGTTAATAAAGTGACCGTGCTAGAACCACGGGACTCAAGGGGTGCTTAACACCTTCCCCTCGGTCAACAGAATTCCTTAGATGGATTTCTAGTTCGCAGACCAATAAAAAATAGAGTCAAATTTCCTTTTGAATAGGGATTTAAATAAGGTGACTTGGAACACCAAAACTCAATTCCAAGTGGCGACTCTGAATAATAATTATCCATTTTCAAAATGTCACTTTAATTGAAAAAACTCTTTTTCTTTCGAAACAAATAAAATAAAAAATGTTGAGAAAAAAAAGGAGCGTGACACAATATAAAAATAAAACAAGATAAACATGTGAAAATATTTAAACTATTTGATATTTTCTGTAAAAATAATTAAAAATTAATATATTCATGCAACACAGGAATACATATACTAGTAAATAGTAATTAGATAAACTATAACTATTAATGGTAATTATATTTCAAACTTAAAAAATTTCCCCAAAGATATAATTGGACATTTGATTAAGCTTTATGGGCTAATTAGAGTGTAAATCAAAATGGGGATATAGAAATTGCAAATTGGGGACTATTATGAACTAGTGAATTTAGCCGCGCTTTGCGCGGTAAAAATTACTCGTTAAATTTGCTAAATAACTAATTTTTTGAATAGTTAATTACTAAATATATTTCTAAAGATTCTTTATAGTCTTTAATCCAAATATATCAAATTTTAAGTCTTAATTAAGTTTATTATTAGTACTTAAATTTTATATCTTTTGTAATTTAAAATCGCTTAAGAATTTTTGAAATTATAAAAAAAAATTCTAAATTTATTCTCTTTATTTTAATAAGAAAAGTAAATTTAATGTAATAAGTTGAACTCTTTATGAAATTTAAATTTAATTTAATAATTTAATAAGCTTAATGTAAATATTTTTCTAATATCTACTCTTTTCCTTCAAAAGTTATTATTCTTTCCTTTAGTAATAAAAATTTTTTCCATCTTTCACTAATGTTAGATTATGAAATGTTTGTAAATCATTTTCTATCTTGACTATCTTTACTACGATTATAATATACTGCCTATTATTTATATAAAAATGAATAGATTGATAGATAAATAGTCTCAATTACGCAAATAATATAAAATATTCAAATAAATTAAACCCAAACTATATATATGTATTAACTAAAATACAACTTTAAACTTACCTATATTTTAGTTACTATTTCTAAATTATTCTAAAAGGTAAACATAATAAAAATTGTGAAACTTCCTAATCCTCAAAATTGATTTCATTATTCAAAATAAAATATATACAATGTTGAAACCATAAAAAAAACCTTAAAACATAATGAACAAAACGGTTCAAGTCTTCAAAGTTAAAATTAATATACCTGAAATTTCAATAATATTATTTAGTGTAGGTATAAAGTATAATTAGATAAATTAATCAAAGAATCCTTGTTGGAGTACCAAAGAAAATTAAAATTAATTAAAATTAAATAAATAAATAAAATAATCTTTGTAGGAATATCAAAGAAAATTATCCTAGCCTCTAATTATTCAATCTGTACACACTCTCAATGTTCACTACACCATTTGAAGATTAATGGACATAAACATTAATGTAGGGTTCCTTTTCCTTGTGAGTTTTATGAAAGTTAAACTTAAATACCTAAATATTGTCATATGTTCATCTTGTCTTTCATTATAAACAATAAAGATTATTTTAAAAAAAATATGCGCAAAATAATAAGTACACTAAAATCATCAATAATGAGGAAAAGAGCAATAAAAACAAAAAAATATTGTAAATAAAAGACATCAAACAAATTGAAATAAAAATAGTAACATGAGGTGAAATATTGTACTCATCAAAATTGAATTGTGAATTTTCAAAATTGTCATGTACTTGTCTACTCGTCCACACTGTTAAGTGTTAACAATAGAAGTTAGTCACAAAGAATCTATATATTTAAAAATAGACATAATCAAAGTAATGTACCTTGGTAACACAAATTAGATATTGTTCTCATTGAATTTGAATTCTTAAAATTGTCAAATGCTCATCTTATCTTTCACATTGTAAAAGTTAGTAATAAATAAACTATATATTATAAAATTAGACATAACCAAAGTGATGTACTTTAGTATAAATATGATGAAGAAAGGAAAAATAAAATAAAAAATTCTTGAATTGGTGAAGATGACATGATTTTAGTATTTATAGTAATCCATAAACTTTTAACTATTGAATAAATAAATCAAAAGAGTAATGGAGTAATCAATACCTACAATTGTAACTTATATTGGTCATTAGTGTCTTAATTATAATTTAGTAATACTTTTAAGAAGGCATAGAGAAAGGTTTAAATATTAAAGGGGTAAACTGTAACGTATATATACCTAAAATAATAAATGTATTAATGGAGGAATTTAAAGAAAAATAATCAATAGAGGATATTTATTTAATTTAACTAATATATCAAGATAAAAATAAGAGAAAAGAGATCTTTAAAAAAAGATAAAATATATAAATTCTAATGCTGGCCTATAAGGGCTGCCACATCAGCACTTTCATATCCAGATTTATATATATATGGCTTAAGTCATCTGTAGCCCCTTAAAGTTGTCCGCATAATTCATTTAGACACCTCAACTAGAGCTAGTATCTATTGAACACTTAAATATGCAAAATGTGTATCTATTAAGCACAAAATAGTGATGTGGCAAATAATGTGTACTTCACTTTCCATGGGCGCGTGAAAATGCTCAAATAACATTTTTCATTTTATTTTTTTGGAAAAGTACTTTTTTTTACATCTTGACATTTTAATTAATAAAGAAACCAAAAACAATCACCTAACAATAAAATAAAATAAAATAATGTCTTCTTCCTAGGAACAACCCCAACGATTTCCATCCACCATGGTTACCTCCCATGCCACCAACTTTCTCTCACCCTCTCCAACTATTCTTCCATTTTCCCTCTTTTTTACAAGTTTTAAATATTTTGGCTTGAACTCTATTTATTTCGATGAAAGAAAACGGAATTAATTTTTTTGATAAAAGTTTATTATTGTTTCTTGTAACTGTGATAAATATTTGTCAATAGAAAGAAGATGAAGGCATTACGTAGGGGGCGTTGTCGATGTTGATAAAACGGAATGAAAGAATGAGGTGATGTTCTATTAGCGTATTAACGCCGGCAGAATGGGGTAA
>NC_028646.1:57581582-57613111 GCF_001406875.1 Solanum pennellii | reverse complement strand
GGGTGGGGGTGGGGGAGTTAATTAGAAGAGTTAATTTTATATTCTTAAAATTATTTTTGGATTTTTAAAAAGAACTTTTAAAAAAATTGAATTTGACAGCCACGTGTCGTTGTTTCATTGGTATATTTGTTATATATTTGTGTTTGTATTTCACGCATTTTTATTTTTCTGGTGATAGACATTTTGTGTCTAATTGAAATAAAACTTTTAAGGTTAAAGTGTTCAATGGGTACTAGCTTCAATTGAGGTGTCTAAATAAATTATGCGAACAACTTTAAGGGGCTACAAATGACTTAAGCCTATATATATAGATTGGTAGTTTAGTATAGATATATGAGTTTTTTTAATAAATTGGACAGTTCAACAGCAGATGAATTGGGCTTTATGTCATACAATCCGGCCCATTAAGGTGAAGTGATGTAGTTCAATTCCCAGCCACATTTTACATTTGTTCTTCTTCCTCACAAGGAACCAGAAGTGAGTTTTGAAGACGAAAAAATGTCCATGGCTTCTTCCTTGCTTCTCTCTCCACTTTCTTGCCCTACTCTTGCTAATAATCCCTCTCATATTGTACTCCATAAATCAACTTTCCTTCCCACCCCCAATTTCTTCTTTTCAGATTCTCTTCATAGACCCAACGCCGGCGTTCGAGGATATTCTTACAGCTCTCCGGTAGCCCAGTCTTTCAACCATATACCCAAACAGTTCAGACAAGACTATCTCAAAGATGGACGTAAGTGACCTTGTCCAATTTTCAAACGCAACCCTAATTTCGCACCTTTGTTTGTATTGAAATGAAATGCTTTTGATTATTTACTAGTTTGGGGATTGAGAATTGAGATTTTGTTAATTCACATTATTTACCTTGGAAACACTTTTTTTTTTTTAAATATTTTCCATCTCGGAGATCTTCTTAGGCCTCGTTTGTTTTATGATCATTTGTTTTTATTAAGATTAAGAAAATCTCAATATGGATATTTTGAACTGCATTAAAATTTAAATGTTTAAATCTACAACAACAATAATATACCCCGTGGTTTGGTGAGGATAGAGTGTATGCTAACCTTACTCCTACCTTGTGGAGGTAGAGAGGTCTTTTCCGGAAAACCCTCGGCTCTACTGAAGAAAACAAAGTAGTAATGGAAAGGAAGAATATCAGTGAAGAATAGAAAGGCAACATTTTGGAAAAGTTTGAGCAACATATTGTAAAATCACAAAGAAAAAGGGGGAGAGAACGAGAGAATTACTTTATGGGTGTCTTTGGTAGGGAGGAAAATGTGCTCCTAGAAAATAAGTGTTTTTCTTACTTATTTCTTGTTGTTCGGTTAGTAAGAAGAAAATATTGTTCGAAGAGCATTTGAATATAATTTGGTCATATACTATGACACTCACTATTTAACACGAACTTGGACCCCGACCAGAACTGAACCCAACACCGACCCAAAACATGACCCAAGCTCGGGACCCGATCCTAACAAAGACCCCGACTCAGAAAGTGATCTTTGACCCCACCCTAGCCTAACCTTGCCCCGACAACCAACCCCAACCACGACCTTGACCCGAATCAAGATCTAAGATTCAACCCCAAGCCAGGACCCGACCTTGACACCAAGTCGGGATTCGGTAGAGTTTCAAGTTAGGGCTGGGAGTTAAGTCCTAGGTCAAGGTTAGAAGTTGGGTCAGGGTGGTAAGGTTGAAAGAGATTTTGGAAAATATTTTCCTTTATGTAGGGATTTCATTTTCCTTAAATTGGAGGAAAATAAGTCCATTTGGAAAACATTTTCGGAACATTTTAAGTGATCCAAACATTTCTGTGAAGTGTTCTCCTTCATACTGAACACTCCCTATGTGTTTTCAAGTTGGAAAAGAATGTATGTTTCAGAAATCTTTGGTCGTCATTCAAGTGAATCTGGTATTTGTGGAATGGTCCTTTGCACTCGTACTGCTGTTTCCTTGTTCTTCTCTACTCTAATTTTTCAATTTACTGTGTTCGTGTTGTTTATATCTTCTTTTTACTATTATTTGTGAAGATGCTGCTCTTAATCATGTATACTATCCTTTTGTAGTACTGAACAACTATAAGAATGCCCCTCAGTATCTTTACGGCCTTTCTCCGTCACAGATGGATATGTTCATGACAGAAGATAACCCAGCCCGGCGACAGTCGGGAAGCGTCACTGAAGTAAGTTCTTTTTTATACTCATTTCTTGATTAGTTTCCATGTATTTTAATGGCTTCATGATGTCAGGTGTGTTAAATTTGTTTAAATATCCCATTGCTAAGTCTGTGTTCTTACAAAAAAAAACATTTAATATATTTTGATTACAGGAGAATATATCTTCATCCCATAACTATCTGAAAAATGGTGGAATGTGGAGTATGTCAGGCATGAATAAACAGGGCCCTTCAACATGCAGCATGAGCGTCAGCATGTACGGAGGAGGAGGAGCAAGATCTGATAGATCCCCAACTGCGCCTCCTGATTTGCCATCTTTGCTTTTAGATGCTAGAATTGTCTATCTGGGCATGCCTGTATTAACCTTTTCCTAGATCTTGCCTCCCTTTAAGTGGTTGCATGCATTTTACATTTGCACTGTCCTTATTCTGATTCTCATATTGGTTTACCGTTATATTGCCACAGATTGTAGAAGCTGTTACAGAGCTTATTGTTGCACAGTTTATGTGGTTGGATTTCGATAATCCAACAAAGCCCGTATACCTATATATAAATTCATCTGGTACCCAGGTAAGACAGTGTGCATCCAATTTAATTTCTCCGAATAAATTTAGTTTCTGGAACAAGGTAAGATGAGAAGTGTAGAATGATTTATCAAGCTATTCTTTCATTTTGGTAGCTTATATAATTGGAGGATAAGATGAGTTATCAAAGACACTCATAGGGAGGGTTGGATGATTGATCTTAGGATGACACACCGTGGCAATTGCACATAGGGATCTGGGAGTCTTATTTGTCTACCAAATGACAATAACCTCACATGCAAATGAATTATGAATAATAACCTTGAAAATGTTTGTATCCATCTGCATTCTTGCATACATTTTATATTCAAATATGTCCATGCATCATAATATTAATCTCAGAGGTAGATATATGTTGTACGAATCGTATCAGTGAAAACTTCAGATATTGATACCATGCATATGTATATGCTTTAATACAGTATTCACATACACAAATAATTTATTACTGTATACATGTTATATGCATCTACACATTTTTGAGATGTGGTCTACATGCAATATGTAAAATATTTTCTTTCTCAAGAAGTTATGTATTGCATAGTCCATATTTCTGTACTAGATATGTACTTGCTGCATCGTATGTCTGCACAAGACGGTACATTCTTCCTGAAGTAAGGATAACATATTTTGGTTTTGCTCAATATGATTTATCTGGCTTTCAAATTCCTAACATAAATTGGGATCACTGATTTGCTAATCCAGAGAATCATCTCACACTAGCCAAATGCTATAGAGGATGTGTTTCCTGGGCCGAAGTCATCCAAGAATCATAAAAAATCCATGTCATTCCATTTGTTGACCGAACATACATGTTATACTTGGTTAATATTTCCCTGCTGCTGATGTACTCTTGCTTTCCCCAGAATGACGAAATGGAGACTGTCGGTTCTGAAACAGAGGCATATGCCATTGCTGACATGATAAGAGTAAGCATCTCTAGACTTTTATGTTTACTTATTTTATTGTGATATTGAGTTTAATGTTTGAACTTGATGTTTACTTATGTTGGTCGTGATATTGAGTAAGTATCTCAGTTGAATTTTAGAACAAATAATGAGAAATTGAACAAAGCCACCCTTAGTCTCCATAGCAGTAAAACATCAATGGGAGAACAATTTGATGCATCTTATCTATCTATATGTTTCCCAAGACTGCGATCTTTATTCATCTGACTTATTACTTGTGTGTTTTTAATTGTCACTAGTACTGCAAATCAGATGTATATACGGTAAACTGTGGCATGGCTTTTGGTCAAGCAGCAATGCTTCTGTCACAAGGAAAGAAAGGGTTCCGTGCTGTGCAGCCAAATTCATCTAGTAAGGCTCAACTTTTCACCCTCATTATCTTGATTCTCACACTGGCAACTGTATGATCATATGATCTTCTGTGTTTCTAATTCATAGTTGGTACCAATGATAGACGGGAGCCACATATTTTTGCTTAAGGGTGTGTATCTATCACAACATGACGAACTGAATCACTATTTAACTTGACACGTCCATGGTGTGAGGATGGTTTCTAAAAATTGCTTCTCAACTGTACTATCACACAAGTGCTGTAGTGTAGACAGAAGTTGCTATACTTCATTTTAGCGGTAAGGCACAAGTATCCCTAGACTGTGACCGGAATCCCAGATACACACCTTAACTAAACTAAGGTCCTATTACCCCATGAACTCACCTTGATTTTTTATAATTTTGTACACCTTTTGACTTATGGAACACTCCGTGTCTCCACTTTGTTGAGGGGTGTGGGAGATATTTGGAGGCTGCGTAGGCCAAAAAGATATTTCTTTTTTTTTTTTGGGGGGGGGGGGTTAATAGGGCCTTTACTTTAGTTAAGGTGTGTCTCTGAAATTTCGGTCATAGTTTAGGGGTACTTGCGCTTTATCCCTTCATTTCATAATAACTTTTTGTAATTCATCAATCCTCTATTCCTCTGCTACATTCTTCATTTCCTCCATCCTCCTCATATATGCTTTCCTTTTTTATTTTTTGGTTGGTGGGAGGAGGGGTTTAGGTTAGAAGCTGAACAATTGTTTTTGGTGACTCATGATAACTATCTTCTATGTACATCATTCAAAGACCTCCACACTCATGCCTGCCAAATTTATTCTAGTTTTCAGTTTTTACTGCTTTTGATATTCACACTATTGATGGATTGCAGCCAAATTGTATTTACCCAAGGTCAGCAAATCCAGTGGATCACCGACAGAGTTGTGGATAAAGGTTATTCTTTCTCTCTAGCTATGTCCATGTGTATATGTGCATCATAAACAGTAATGAAATTGCTCGTTGAAGTTAAATTTTGCGCATATGGATCACATAAGGTTTGCAATGTGTTCGGTGACACCTGCCTATCCCGGTCTGTCATTTGTGACTAAAGTATTCTGCTACTTTGTCACTGTATATGTGCATCATAAACAGTAATGAAATTGCTCGTTGAAGTTAAATTTTGCGCATATGGATCACATAAGGTTTGCAATGTGTACGGTGACACCTGCCTATCCCAGTCTGTCATTTGTGACTAAAGTATTCTGCTACTTTGCCTCCACAGGCCAAAGAACTAGAATCAAACTCAGAGTATTACCTTGAGCTATTATCAGAAGGAACTGGAAAACCAAAGGAAGAAATAAAGAAAGATATCCTACGGCCTAAATATTTCAGGGCGCAAGAGGCCATTGACTATGGCCTTGCAGATAAGATAATTAGTTCAAGTGACGATGCATTTGACAAACGGGTAAATTTACTTTGAGATATTTTCCAACTACTATGCTGGCTTTCTTGTTTCATGCCGTTCACATTGATATTTTTTGTAATCAGAACTATGAAGAGATGCTCATCCAATCTAGAATGTCGAGACCAGGTGCTCAAGCTGCTCCCTCCGGGTTCAGGTGAATGAAAGAGTGATAATGATCCTGAACTTTCAGAAACAACTGATGTTCCTGTCTAGTTCTGAGGATCAAAGTGTCTGGTTACTTGTCTGTGCACCCATGGTATAAAACTGGGTATATGATTTTACGACTATCGTGCAGTGGTTGGTGAAAAGTATTTACAATGTCAATTTTGTGTACCAGTATAGAATCAGATAGTGATGGTGCATGATATAAATGAATTTTCTTATTCTTGTATCAGATCATTTGTCACTTCACAGTTTTAGTTATTTCTTTATCTCTACGTATTTCTTTTTAAAGTTTATTCTTTTTCCACTAAATTCATCCCTTTTGCTATAGTATCATTTTGTTTCATATCCTGTAACTACAATTGCGGACCTAGGTAGAGGAGGAAAAAGGAAAGCAAGAAGATAACAGGAAAAAAATAGATGGATAAGCATCCAAAATAGAATTGAGAAGTGTTATAAAACAAAAGATAATGTAGTAAAATTAAGAAGAAAGATGAGAATATCCATTGTCGTATTTTCTTTTCTCTTACTCTTGTCTTATATATATATATATATATAACAGTGTTGTATTTTCTTTTCTCTTACTCGTCTAGTGTGAGTTACCTTTGTTATGTGGTTTGCAAGTTATTATAAATGAGTAGATGTTTGATTTTGTGCGCATCCAAAGGGTAGAGGCTGCGGATTCCCCTTGTCATAGGAAAAATAATATATATATATTCTTCATATACTTGGATTACAAGGAGCTGTTTGGTAGCTGGTTAAAACTCAACCTAAAACATGCATGAATAATTTGTTTATTACTTTTATACATTGTTTGGTTTGTGAATGAATACAAATTATTCATGTTTTAATTTTATACAATGCTTGGTTGGTAGGTTTCAAATATTGCATAAAATTTATTCATGTATTAATTTTATACTGTGTTTGGTTGTGCTTTAGTAATTTTACACAAATTAATAGTCATATAACTTGAGGAAATCTCTGTCTAATTCTATGCATGGTAGAATGTCGAATAAATTGTATGAGTATATACATGGATTAAAATAATAAAATTAAATATTTATCCTTTTCAATTAGCTTTCAATTTAATTTTTTTAAATTATGTGTGCTCTTAAAAGAGTTATACTATTTATTTTTTATAACATCATATAACAGAGATGGTGTACTCTTGAGTCTGGAGATAACTTGCACTATTGAACACTGTAAAAGGACGATAAAATTCAAGATTATTACTTACACAATGAAAAACATTTTAAGTTCTTGCACATCAAAGGAATTTGGCAGGAATTATTACCCCTGACTTTACTTTTAAATGTAGAAAAATTTACAAAAAAATCAAATGATTATTATATGTAAGAAAAAAACACTATATATCATGTTATAAATCCATTGAATTGTGTGGATTGTCCTTTAGATATAGTCAATACTTTATTGCACTCATGTATACATGTTTCCGAGGTGATAAAAACTATTTGGATAACTATGTATCTACTAATTTGTGACCTTTGGGAGTGATATCTCAACATTATAACAAGAGATGTCATTCACCATTTAGAGGATACACTTGAATAGAAGAAAAATATTCTTTCTCCTACATCTTACTTCTCGTGTCTTCTTTTCTTATATTATATTATGAGCTTGATTTTATAACACGTTATCAGCATGAAAATGCTCTAAAAGTTATAGTACTTCGTAAAAGTGTTGTAGTTGAAACACTTGTGAGTAGGAACATGTTCTATTTATTTTTTCATGTTGCACATTTATATTTTCAAAAGTTCCTCTTATACTAATAATTTAGCTTAGTATATATGAAAAGGTAGAAAAGTCTGATTTGTTTTACTTTAACAATTTTATACATTGGTTTATTATTATATTAACAATTCTTCGTTTCAGAAAAGAATTGAAGAATAGAGAAGCAAATTTTCATGTTGAACTTCCAAGTGTTAATTATGAGGAACTTATTAATATTTATAATTGCTAGAGGTGAGAAAACTCTCAATATTATTCTGACTAAATTTGTTTCTATAATTCTTTATTTCTTTTAAAGGCTCATGGTTGAGTTCTATTGATATTGACTTATATGACATTGATTGAAGGGTAGACGATGGATTCAAGTCCCATCGCACCAAAAGAGTAAGACATCAGTTTAAAGTTCGGGCGCACATAATGAAAAATATTCGAGGATAAAACGATAGATCAAGTTCTATCGCACCAAGAGGGTAATACATCAATATGAGTTTTGATGCACCATGATGATAATATATTGGATCCAATCTCATATATTTATGACCTAAGATGACTTTACATGGATAAGACGTTGGATTTAAGTTCTAATGCACCATAATGATGATAATGATAACTAAGGCAAAAATAATATATTTTGATGAAAAGTCTTGAGATTCATCATATTGAATTTGCTCCATTCCTTGAAAAGAATGTGGTAGCAACATATGATAATTTTGAAATCCGCTTGACTTGCTCCATTCTATCATATGAATGTGGTAACAGTAAATAATTAGTCTGAAAGATGACAAATGATTAACGATATGAAAAAGGACGTGAAAGGACGGGATTATAATAGTCATCATTGTGGTAATTATAAAAGGAAGAACACTATGGGTTCTCCAAACAACCCTTCAAAATGTGAAGGCAATTTTTATTATCAAAATGGTACGAAAGGTCATTAGACTTGTGAATGTTGTCGACCCAATAATTTGGCAAGTTTATGTAACGACCTGTTTAGTCGTTTTGAGCAGCAGATTTTATTTCTGGAAAAACTGTGTGAGTCGACGGAACCCACGACGGACCGTCATGGGAACGACGGGCCGTCGAGGGGGTCTCGTTCCAAAAGACTTAGACTTCTGAAATTTGGGTACTGAAATCGACTCTCTGAACTTGGCGACGGACCTGCAGGACGAACCGTCGTGGGCACGACGGACCGTCGCAGGTGTCTCGTTCCAGAACACTTAGACTTCTGAAATTTGGGTACTGAAATCGACTCTCTGAACTTCGTGACGGAATGGCAGGACGGACCGTCACAGGCGTGACGGGCCGTCACAGACTCTTGGTAAAAATCTAGTCTCTGAACTCTGTGACGGAGCAGCAGGACGGACCGTCGCAGGCACGACGGCCCGTCACAGGCTGCGTAATCCCAGGCTGGGTCGGATTTCTGTTAGTTATTTAAGGGGCGTTTTTGACTATTTCTGCTTTAATTATAAAGTTAGAGGGTTAATGTTAATAAGTCTAATTACTTGGGGGTTAAAAGAGGTAACCTTAAGTTAATTAGTGGGTTTTATTACCATCTTTATACTTAATTATATGCTAATTAGGGTAAAAGAAAGAGGGTTTGAATAAGAAAAAGAAAAAGAACAGAAAAAGAGGGAGAACGAGTAGAGAGAGAAAGGAACGAAGAGGATAGCAAGGATTTTTGAGAATTTGCTTGCTTGATCACGCATCTTCGGTGGAGGTAGGTTATGGTTTTTATGCTATTCGTAGTAAACTCTTAATAGCGAATGATATGTGTTGGGTAGTATTATAAAGTCTTCTATATGCTTAATTGTGTGCATGCATGATGTGATTTTTATATATATGATTGTGATGAAATAAGCATGATGAAGCTATTGAATCCCAAATCTTGATAAAAACCTAATCTCTTGTTAATGATGATGCCTTGATATAAAAGAAGGCTTGATGAACTGAAGTAATGAGATGATGATGCCTTGGTATAAAAGAAGGCTTGATGAACTAAAGTAATGAGATTGATGATGCCTTGGTATAAAAGAAGGATTGATGAATTAAAGTAATGGGGTTGATGATGCCTTGGTATAAAAGAAGGATTGATGAATTAATAGAATGAGATTAGGGGATCGGGTGTCACGAACCGACACGTAGTATTAGGGGGACCGGGTGTCACGAACCGACACGTAGAATTAGGGGATCGGGTGTCACGAACCGACACGTAGAATTAGGGGATCGGGTGTCACGAACCGACACGTAGAATTAGGGGATCGGGTGTCACGAACCGACACGTAGAATTAGGGGATCGGGTGTCACGAACCGACACGTAGAATTAGGGGATCGGGTGTCACGAACCGACACGTAGAATTAGGGGATCGGGTGTCACGAACCGACACGTAGAATTAGGGGATCGGGTGTCACGAACCGACACGTAGAATTAGGGGATCGGGTGTCACGAACCGACACGTAGAATTAGGGGATCGGGTGTCACGAACCGACACGTAGAATTAGGGGATCGGGTGTCACGAACCGACACGTAGAATTAGGGGATCGGGTGTCACGAACCGACACGTAGAATTAGGGGATCGGGTGTCACGAACCGACACGTAGAATTAGGGGATCGGGTGTCACGAACCGACACGTAGAATTAGGGGATCGGATGTCACGAACCGACACGTAGAATTAGGGGATCGGGGGTCACGAACCGACACGTAGAATTAGGGGGTCAGGGTGTCACGAACCGACACGTAGAATTAGGGGATCGGGTGTCACGAACCGACACGTAGAATTAGGGGATCGGATGTCACGAACCGACACGTAGAATTAGGGGATCGGGGGTCACGAACCGACACGTAGAATTAGGGGATCGGGTGTCACGAACCGACACGTAGAATTAGGGGATCGGATGTCACGAACCGACACGTAGAATTAGGGGATCGGGTGTCACGAACCGACACGTAGAATTAGGGGATCGGATGTCACGAACCGACACGTAGAATTAGGGGATCGGGGGTCACGAACCGACACGTAGAATTAGGGGATCGGGTGTCACGAACCGACACGTAGAATTAGGGGATCGGGTGTCACGAACCGACACGTAGAATTAGGGGATCGGATGTCACGAACCGACACGTAGAATTAGGGGATCGGGGGTCACGAACCGACACGTAGAATTAGGGGGTCAGGGTGTCACGAACCGACACGTAGAATTAGGGGATCGGGTGTCACGAACCGACACGTAGAATTAGGGGATCGGGTGTCACGAACCGACACGTAGAATTAGGGGATCGGGTGTCACGAACCGACACGTAGAATTAGGGGATCGGGTGTCACGAACCGACACGTAGAATTAGGGGATCGGGTGTCACGAACCGACACGTAGAATTAGGGGATCGGGTGTCACGAACCGACACGTAGAATTAGGGGATCGGGTGTCACGAACCGACACGTAGAATTAGGGGATCGGGTGTCACGAACCGACACGTAGAATTAGGGGATCGGGTGTCACGAACCGACACGTAGAATTAGGGGATCGGGTGTCACGAACCGACACGTAGAATTAGGGGATCGGGTGTCACGAACCGACACGTAGAATTAGGGGATCGGGTGTCACGAACCGACACGTAGAATTAGGGGATCGGGTGTCACGAACCGACACGTAGAATTAGGGGATCGGGTGTCACGAACCGACACGTAGAATTAGGGGATCGGGTGTCACGAACCGACACGTAGAATTAGGGGATCGGGTGTCACGAACCGACACGTAGAATTAGGGGATCGGGTGTCACGAACCGACACGTAGAATTAGGGGATCGGGTGTCACGAACCGACACGTAGAATTAGGGGATCGGGTGTCACGAACCGACACGTAGAATTAGGGGATCGGGTGTCACGAACCGACACGTAGAATTAGGGGATCGGGTGTCACGAACCGACACGTAGAATTAGGGGATCGGGTGTCACGAACCGACACGTAGAATTAGGGGATCGGGTGTCACGAACCGACACGTAGAATTAGGGGATCGGGTGTCACGAACCGACACGTAGAATTAGGGGATCGGGTGTCACGAACCGACACGTAGAATTAGGGGATCGGGTGTCACGAACCGACACGTAGAATTAGGGGATCGGGTGTCACGAACCGACACGTAGAATTAGGGGATCGGGTGTCACGAACCGACACGTAGAATTAGGGGATCGGGTGTCACGAACCGACACGTAGAATTAGGGGATCGGGTGTCACGAACCGACACGTAGAATTAGGGGATCGGGTGTCACGAACCGACACGTAGAATTAGGGGATCGGGTGTCACGAACCGACACGTAGAATTAGGGGATCGGGTGTCACGAACCGACACGTAGAATTAGGGGATCGGGTGTCACGAACCGACACGTAGAATTAGGGGATCGGGTGTCACGAACCGACACGTAGAATTAGGGGATCGGGTGTCACGAACCGACACGTAGAATTAGGGGATCGGGTGTCACGAACCGACACGTAGAATTAGGGGATCGGGTGTCACGAACCGACACGTAGAATTAGGGGATCGGGTGTCACGAACCGACACGTAGAATTAGGGGATCGGGTGTCACGAACCGACACGTAGAATTAGGGGATCGGGTGTCACGAACCGACACGTAGAATTAGGGGATCGGGTGTCACGAACCGACACGTAGAATTAGGGGATCGGGTGTCACGAACCGACACGTAGAATTAGGGGATCGGGTGTCACGAACCGACACGTAGAATTAGGGGATCGGGTGTCACGAACCGACACGTAGAATTAGGGGATCGGGTGTCACGAACCGACACGTAGAATTAGGGGATCGGGTGTCACGAACCGACACGTAGAATTAGGGGATCGGGTGTCACGAACCGACACGTAGAATTAGGGGATCGGGTGTCACGAACCGACACGTAGAATTAGGGGATCGGGTGTCACGAACCGACACGTAGAATTAGGGGATCGGGTGTCACGAACCGACACGTAGAATTAGGGGATCGGGTGTCACGAACCGACACGTAGAATTAGGGGATCGGGTGTCACGAACCGACACGTAGAATTAGGGGATCGGGTGTCACGAACCGACACGTAGAATTAGGGGATCGGGTGTCACGAACCGACACGTAGAATTAGGGGATCGGGTGTCACGAACCGACACGTAGAATTAGGGGATCGGGTGTCACGAACCGACACGTAGAATTAGGGGATCGGGTGTCACGAACCGACACGTAGAATTAGGGGATCGGGTGTCACGAACCGACACGTAGAATTAGGGGATCGGGTGTCACGAACCGACACGTAGAATTAGGGGATCGGGTGTCACGAACCGACACGTAGAATTAGGGGATCGGGTGTCACGAACCGACACGTAGAATTAGGGGATCGGGTGTCACGAACCGACACGTAGAATTAGGGGATCGGGTGTCACGAACCGACACGTAGAATTAGGGGATCGGGTGTCACGAACCGACACGTAGAATTAGGGGATCGGGTGTCACGAACCGACACGTAGAATTAGGGGATCGGGTGTCACGAACCGACACGTAGAATTAGGGGATCGGGTGTCACGAACCGACACGTAGAATTAGGGGATCGGGTGTCACGAACCGACACGTAGAATTAGGGGATCGGGTGTCACGAACCGACACGTAGAATTAGGGGATCGGGTGTCACGAACCGACACGTAGAATTAGGGGATCGGGTGTCACGAACCGACACGTAGAATTAGGGGATCGGGTGTCACGAACCGACACGTAGAATTAGGGGATCGGGTGTCACGAACCGACACGTAGAATTAGGGGATCGGGTGTCACGAACCGACACGTAGAATTAGGGGATCGGGTGTCACGAACCGACACGTAGAATTAGGGGATCGGGTGTCACGAACCGACACGTAGAATTAGGGGATCGGGTGTCACGAACCGACACGTAGAATTAGGGGATCGGGTGTCACGAACCGACACGTAGAATTAGGGGATCGGGTGTCACGAACCGACACGTAGAATTAGGGGATCGGGTGTCACGAACCGACACGTAGAATTAGGGGATCGGGTGTCACGAACCGACACGTAGAATTAGGGGATCGGGTGTCACGAACCGACACGTAGAATTAGGGGATCGGGTGTCACGAACCGACACGTAGAATTAGGGGATCGGGTGTCACGAACCGACACGTAGAATTAGGGGATCGGGTGTCACGAACCGACACGTAGAATTAGGGGATCGGGTGTCACGAACCGACACGTAGAATTAGGGGATCGGGTGTCACGAACCGACACGTAGAATTAGGGGATCGGGTGTCACGAACCGACACGTAGAATTAGGGGATCGGGTGTCACGAACCGACACGTAGAATTAGGGGATCGGGTGTCACGAACCGACACGTAGAATTAGGGGATCGGGTGTCACGAACCGACACGTAGAATTAGGGGATCGGGTGTCACGAACCGACACGTAGAATTAGGGGATCGGGTGTCACGAACCGACACGTAGAATTAGGGGATCGGGTGTCACGAACCGACACGTAGAATTAGGGGATCGGGTGTCACGAACCGACACGTAGAATTAGGGGATCGGGTGTCACGAACCGACACGTAGAATTAGGGGATCGGGTGTCACGAACCGACACGTAGAATTAGGGGATCGGGTGTCACGAACCGACACGTAGAATTAGGGGATCGGGTGTCACGAACCGACACGTAGAATTAGGGGATCGGGTGTCACGAACCGACACGTAGAATTAGGGGATCGGGTGTCACGAACCGACACGTAGAATTAGGGGATCGGGTGTCACGAACCGACACGTAGAATTAGGGGATCGGGTGTCACGAACCGACACGTAGAATTAGGGGATCGGGTGTCACGAACCGACACGTAGAATTAGGGGATCGGGTGTCACGAACCGACACGTAGAATTAGGGGATCGGGTGTCACGAACCGACACGTAGAATTAGGGGATCGGGTGTCACGAACCGACACGTAGAATTAGGGGATCGGGTGTCACGAACCGACACGTAGAATTAGGGGATCGGGTGTCACGAACCGACACGTAGAATTAGGGGATCGGGTGTCACGAACCGACACGTAGAATTAGGGGATCGGGTGTCACGAACCGACACGTAGAATTAGGGGATCGGGTGTCACGAACCGACACGTAGAATTAGGGGATCGGGTGTCACGAACCGACACGTAGAATTAGGGGATCGGGTGTCACGAACCGACACGTAGAATTAGGGGATCGGGTGTCACGAACCGACACGTAGAATTAGGGGATCGGGTGTCACGAACCGACACGTAGAATTAGGGGATCGGGTGTCACGAACCGACACGTAGAATTAGGGGATCGGGTGTCACGAACCGACACGTAGAATTAGGGGATCGGGTGTCACGAACCGACACGTAGAATTAGGGGATCGGGTGTCACGAACCGACACGTAGAATTAGGGGATCGGGTGTCACGAACCGACACGTAGAATTAGGGGATCGGGTGTCACGAACCGACACGTAGAATTAGGGGATCGGGTGTCACGAACCGACACGTAGAATTAGGGGATCGGGTGTCACGAACCGACACGTAGAATTAGGGGATCGGGTGTCACGAACCGACACGTAGAATTAGGGGATCGGGTGTCACGAACCGACACGTAGAATTAGGGGATCGGGTGTCACGAACCGACACGTAGAATTAGGGGATCGGGTGTCACGAACCGACACGTAGAATTAGGGGATCGGGTGTCACGAACCGACACGTAGAATTAGGGGATCGGGTGTCACGAACCGACACGTAGAATTAGGGGATCGGGTGTCACGAACCGACACGTAGAATTAGGGGATCGGGTGTCACGAACCGACACGTAGAATTAGGGGATCGGGTGTCACGAACCGACACGTAGAATTAGGGGATCGGGTGTCACGAACCGACACGTAGAATTAGGGGATCGGGTGTCACGAACCGACACGTAGAATTAGGGGATCGGGTGTCACGAACCGACACGTAGAATTAGGGGATCGGGTGTCACGAACCGACACGTAGAATTAGGGGATCGGGTGTCACGAACCGACACGTAGAATTAGGGGATCGGGTGTCACGAACCGACACGTAGAATTAGGGGATCGGGTGTCACGAACCGACACGTAGAATTAGGGGATCGGGTGTCACGAACCGACACGTAGAATTAGGGGATCGGGTGTCACGAACCGACACGTAGAATTAGGGGATCGGGTGTCACGAACCGACACGTAGAATTAGGGGATCGGGTGTCACGAACCGACACGTAGAATTAGGGGATCGGGTGTCACGAACCGACACGTAGAATTAGGGGATCGGGTGTCACGAACCGACACGTAGAATTAGGGGATCGGGTGTCACGAACCGACACGTAGAATTAGGGGATCGGGTGTCACGAACCGACACGTAGAATTAGGGGATCGGGTGTCACGAACCGACACGTAGAATTAGGGGATCGGGTGTCACGAACCGACACGTAGAATTAGGGGATCGGGTGTCACGAACCGACACGTAGAATTAGGGGATCGGGTGTCACGAACCGACACGTAGAATTAGGGGATCGGGTGTCACGAACCGACACGTAGAATTAGGGGATCGGGTGTCACGAACCGACACGTAGAATTAGGGGATCGGGTGTCACGAACCGACACGTAGAATTAGGGGATCGGGTGTCACGAACCGACACGTAGAATTAGGGGATCGGGTGTCACGAACCGACACGTAGAATTAGGGGATCGGGTGTCACGAACCGACACGTAGAATTAGGGGATCGGGTGTCACGAACCGACACGTAGAATTAGGGGATCGGGTGTCACGAACCGACACGTAGAATTAGGGGATCGGGTGTCACGAACCGACACGTAGAATTAGGGGATCGGGTGTCACGAACCGACACGTAGAATTAGGGGATCGGGTGTCACGAACCGACACGTAGAATTAGGGGATCGGGTGTCACGAACCGACACGTAGAATTAGGGGATCGGGTGTCACGAACCGACACGTAGAATTAGGGGATCGGGTGTCACGAACCGACACGTAGAATTAGGGGATCGGGTGTCACGAACCGACACGTAGAATTAGGGGATCGGGTGTCACGAACCGACACGTAGAATTAGGGGATCGGGTGTCACGAACCGACACGTAGAATTAGGGGATCGGGTGTCACGAACCGACACGTAGAATTAGGGGATCGGGTGTCACGAACCGACACGTAGAATTAGGGGATCGGGTGTCACGAACCGACACGTAGAATTAGGGGATCGGGTGTCACGAACCGACACGTAGAATTAGGGGATCGGGTGTCACGAACCGACACGTAGAATTAGGGGATCGGGTGTCACGAACCGACACGTAGAATTAGGGGATCGGGTGTCACGAACCGACACGTAGAATTAGGGGATCGGGTGTCACGAACCGACACGTAGAATTAGGGGATCGGGTGTCACGAACCGACACGTAGAATTAGGGGATCGGGTGTCACGAACCGACACGTAGAATTAGGGGATCGGGTGTCACGAACCGACACGTAGAATTAGGGGATCGGGTGTCACGAACCGACACGTAGAATTAGGGGATCGGGTGTCACGAACCGACACGTAGAATTAGGGGATCGGGTGTCACGAACCGACACGTAGAATTAGGGGATCGGGTGTCACGAACCGACACGTAGAATTAGGGGATCGGGTGTCACGAACCGACACGTAGAATTAGGGGATCGGGTGTCACGAACCGACACGTAGAATTAGGGGATCGGGTGTCACGAACCGACACGTAGAATTAGGGGATCGGGTGTCACGAACCGACACGTAGAATTAGGGGATCGGGTGTCACGAACCGACACGTAGAATTAGGGGATCGGGTGTCACGAACCGACACGTAGAATTAGGGGATCGGGTGTCACGAACCGACACGTAGAATTAGGGGATCGGGTGTCACGAACCGACACGTAGAATTAGGGGATCGGGTGTCACGAACCGACACGTAGAATTAGGGGATCGGGTGTCACGAACCGACACGTAGAATTAGGGGATCGGGTGTCACGAACCGACACGTAGAATTAGGGGATCGGGTGTCACGAACCGACACGTAGAATTAGGGGATCGGGTGTCACGAACCGACACGTAGAATTAGGGGATCGGGTGTCACGAACCGACACGTAGAATTAGGGGATCGGGTGTCACGAACCGACACGTAGAATTAGGGGATCGGGTGTCACGAACCGACACGTAGAATTAGGGGATCGGGTGTCACGAACCGACACGTAGAATTAGGGGATCGGGTGTCACGAACCGACACGTAGAATTAGGGGATCGGGTGTCACGAACCGACACGTAGAATTAGGGGATCGGGTGTCACGAACCGACACGTAGAATTAGGGGATCGGGTGTCACGAACCGACACGTAGAATTAGGGGATCGGGTGTCACGAACCGACACGTAGAATTAGGGGATCGGGTGTCACGAACCGACACGTAGAATTAGGGGATCGGGTGTCACGAACCGACACGTAGAATTAGGGGATCGGGTGTCACGAACCGACACGTAGAATTAGGGGATCGGGTGTCACGAACCGACACGTAGAATTAGGGGATCGGGTGTCACGAACCGACACGTAGAATTAGGGGATCGGGTGTCACGAACCGACACGTAGAATTAGGGGATCGGGTGTCACGAACCGACACGTAGAATTAGGGGATCGGGTGTCACGAACCGACACGTAGAATTAGGGGATCGGGTGTCACGAACCGACACGTAGAATTAGGGGATCGGGTGTCACGAACCGACACGTAGAATTAGGGGATCGGGTGTCACGAACCGACACGTAGAATTAGGGGATCGGGTGTCACGAACCGACACGTAGAATTAGGGGATCGGGTGTCACGAACCGACACGTAGAATTAGGGGATCGGGTGTCACGAACCGACACGTAGAATTAGGGGATCGGGTGTCACGAACCGACACGTAGAATTAGGGGATCGGGTGTCACGAACCGACACGTAGAATTAGGGGATCGGGTGTCACGAACCGACACGTAGAATTAGGGGATCGGGTGTCACGAACCGACACGTAGAATTAGGGGATCGGGTGTCACGAACCGACACGTAGAATTAGGGGATCGGGTGTCACGAACCGACACGTAGAATTAGGGGATCGGGTGTCACGAACCGACACGTAGAATTAGGGGATCGGGTGTCACGAACCGACACGTAGAATTAGGGGATCGGGTGTCACGAACCGACACGTAGAATTAGGGGATCGGGTGTCACGAACCGACACGTAGAATTAGGGGATCGGGTGTCACGAACCGACACGTAGAATTAGGGGATCGGGTGTCACGAACCGACACGTAGAATTAGGGGATCGGGTGTCACGAACCGACACGTAGAATTAGGGGATCGGGTGTCACGAACCGACACGTAGAATTAGGGGATCGGGTGTCACGAACCGACACGTAGAATTAGGGGATCGGGTGTCACGAACCGACACGTAGAATTAGGGGATCGGGTGTCACGAACCGACACGTAGAATTAGGGGATCGGGTGTCACGAACCGACACGTAGAATTAGGGGATCGGGTGTCACGAACCGACACGTAGAATTAGGGGATCGGGTGTCACGAACCGACACGTAGAATTAGGGGATCGGGTGTCACGAACCGACACGTAGAATTAGGGGATCGGGTGTCACGAACCGACACGTAGAATTAGGGGATCGGGTGTCACGAACCGACACGTAGAATTAGGGGATCGGGTGTCACGAACCGACACGTAGAATTAGGGGATCGGGTGTCACGAACCGACACGTAGAATTAGGGGATCGGGTGTCACGAACCGACACGTAGAATTAGGGGATCGGGTGTCACGAACCGACACGTAGAATTAGGGGATCGGGTGTCACGAACCGACACGTAGAATTAGGGGATCGGGTGTCACGAACCGACACGTAGAATTAGGGGATCGGGTGTCACGAACCGACACGTAGAATTAGGGGATCGGGTGTCACGAACCGACACGTAGAATTAGGGGATCGGGTGTCACGAACCGACACGTAGAATTAGGGGATCGGGTGTCACGAACCGACACGTAGAATTAGGGGATCGGGTGTCACGAACCGACACGTAGAATTAGGGGATCGGGTGTCACGAACCGACACGTAGAATTAGGGGATCGGGTGTCACGAACCGACACGTAGAATTAGGGGATCGGGTGTCACGAACCGACACGTAGAATTAGGGGATCGGGTGTCACGAACCGACACGTAGAATTAGGGGATCGGGTGTCACGAACCGACACGTAGAATTAGGGGATCGGGTGTCACGAACCGACACGTAGAATTAGGGGATCGGGTGTCACGAACCGACACGTAGAATTAGGGGATCGGGTGTCACGAACCGACACGTAGAATTAGGGGATCGGGTGTCACGAACCGACACGTAGAATTAGGGGATCGGGTGTCACGAACCGACACGTAGAATTAGGGGATCGGGTGTCACGAACCGACACGTAGAATTAGGGGATCGGGTGTCACGAACCGACACGTAGAATTAGGGGATCGGGTGTCACGAACCGACACGTAGAATTAGGGGATCGGGTGTCACGAACCGACACGTAGAATTAGGGGATCGGGTGTCACGAACCGACACGTAGAATTAGGGGATCGGGTGTCACGAACCGACACGTAGAATTAGGGGATCGGGTGTCACGAACCGACACGTAGAATTAGGGGATCGGGTGTCACGAACCGACACGTAGAATTAGGGGATCGGGTGTCACGAACCGACACGTAGAATTAGGGGATCGGGTGTCACGAACCGACACGTAGAATTAGGGGATCGGGTGTCACGAACCGACACGTAGAATTAGGGGATCGGGTGTCACGAACCGACACGTAGAATTAGGGGATCGGGTGTCACGAACCGACACGTAGAATTAGGGGATCGGGTGTCACGAACCGACACGTAGAATTAGGGGATCGGGTGTCACGAACCGACACGTAGAATTAGGGGATCGGGTGTCACGAACCGACACGTAGAATTAGGGGATCGGGTGTCACGAACCGACACGTAGAATTAGGGGATCGGGTGTCACGAACCGACACGTAGAATTAGGGGATCGGGTGTCACGAACCGACACGTAGAATTAGGGGATCGGGTGTCACGAACCGACACGTAGAATTAGGGGATCGGGTGTCACGAACCGACACGTAGAATTAGGGGATCGGATGTCACGAACCGACACGTAGAATTAGGGGATCGGGGGTCACGAACCGACACGTAGAATTAGGGGGTCAGAGTGTCACGTACCGACACATAGAATTAGTGGGACGGGTGTCACGAACCGACACGTAGATTTAGGGGATCGGAGTGTCACGTACCGACACATAGTAGTAGGGGAGCGGAGTGTCACGTACCGACACAAGAGGAATAAAGATAATGAATCTTGAAAGATGTTAATATACTCAATCTAATGAACCTAATTCCCAAATGAGTATGGTATTGAGGCTTGAGTCCTCATGTGTGAACTTGGCGGTGCTTATTAATGATTATAGAACTTGTTGTTGCTACACGTTGAGTATTGTAGTTGATTTATGATATTATCTGATATATACTGTTTTCTATTTTGAGTTGGCCGATGATACCTACTCAGTACCCGTGTTTTGTACTGACCCCTACTTGTATTTGTTTTCCTTTGTTATTTGTGGAGTGCAGCAAACGTACCGTCGTCTTCAACTCAACCGCAACTCTAGCCAGTCTTCATTACACCGGATTTCAGGGTGAGCTAATGCTTCTAGCTTGGACTGGATCTTCTTCCTCATGTCTTGATGCCTTGAAGTTCCGGCATGGACTAGCTTTTGTTTATTTTAGCTTCTTAGAATACTCTTAGTTTAGTAATTTGATCATAGATGTTCTTGTGGTGATGACTTCCAGATTTTGGGGAAATAATAGATGTTGAATTTTAGAAGTTATTGAATTGTCTTTTATTAATGAGTTTAAGTCTTCCGCATTGCTTTATGTTGATATTAAATTGAAATGTTAAGGTTTAGATTGGTTGGTTCGCTCACATAGGAGGGTAAATGTGGGTGCCAGTCGCGGCTCAGTTTTGGGTCGTGACAGTTTATAAATCCTCCATCAAAAGATAAGAAGATAAAGTGATGGTACACTTGGTCTTTTAAAGCGATATTGTGGTGTGTCATGGAAATATGGTGAATTTTAAAGTCATAACAATGTGCTTATAATGCAATTTATGAAGTACATGTAAATGATTAGTCCATTCTTCGAAGAGAACGTGACTTGTGATGAGTATTGTAAATGCTCGACCATTCTATAAGAGAATAAGTCAAGATGTGATAAAATCATTATGGGTTCCATAACTCACCTCTAAGGAAGGTTTGAGAAAAAAAATGATATATGTCACAGCTCATCTCTACGAGAGGTTTGAGAGGAATAAATAAGTTTTTATTTGGGAGAAATGGTCAATGGTCGTGTACGTTTATACGTCATAAATATTATGGTATGTTTATTTTTAAACTATCAAAAGGGCAAAAGAAATAAAAGTTTTTGCCTATAAAGGTTGTGCCATGACCAAAATAATATAATTGTGTGGCAATACAAATTTGTCATGCTTGTGTACCTATGGTACAATAAAAGTAGCGCAATAAACATGTCTTACTCGTAATAATTTTTGACCATGACAATAATAATATAATTTCTCTTTGAGGGGATATTCACCATATGGATGGTGTCATGGAATATGTGATAGTACACAAAATTAATTGCAAGCTCTAATGAGTTGTATTCTTACCAGAGGAATACTATTGGGGTTGTAGTAAGTCTCAAAAGAAACTTTTTAGTTTCGGATGAATTGAAAATAAATATTGAGACTATAAATTATGAAAAGATTTATTATCTTCAGATTACTACAATTAAAGCGGGTTATAAATATTATGTAAAAGATTACCCATTTTTTCCTCTTGTTTGTTGCACACAAACGTGGGCATGTCGATGGAATCACATGCAAAAGTAAATTATAGGTGTACTGAAATAAAGATCGGTTGGCATGGCCGGTTGACCATTCTGGTTTAAATGTGATGCAAATGTAATTGAGAATTCATGTGGATTATATGAGAAAGAAATAAAAGATTCTTCAAGAATTCTCTTCCGTTGCTTGTTCTCTTGATAAAATGATCATTGCATGTACCAGTTAAGGTTGGGATTGTGATCCCCTGAAGTTTTTGAAACATATAATAAAAAGGTGAATATGAGCCCATTCACCCACCATGTGGATCATTTGTAACTATATAATAGATGTATATATCGATGATCACATGTGCTATGGTATCAACTTACAATTGATGTTTGTAAGGTTGTTAGCTCGAATGTTAAATTAAGAGCATAGTTCCAAATAATGAAATTATATTGATAATGCTGGTTGATTTAGCCGAAATCGTATGCCTCCAATTATAGCTAATCATGATTATGAGAACAAAACTCCCAAATAAGATTTGGTATGATATAATTTTATTTAACATGTAGCAACACATGAATGCATCAAGCCAACATAGTTTCCCCATTAAAATTGGTTCAGGGTCAGGAACCAAATAATATTCATCTAAAATGTTGAATGTGTGATTTTAATTGCTCCACCATGCACAAAGATGAATTCCCAAATAAGGTTGGGATGAATGTTAGATTTTCTATCATTAGGGAGAGAGATGATTGACAGCTGAAAATTATGTGTGAGGTTAATTATGAATTATCTAGATCCTCGTTAAATATGTGGACTTAAAGTTTAAGGGATAATTCATTTGCATAATGTTGCAAATCAATTGCAAAATGAATGTATTGACCCTATGATATAATTCAACTGCAAATGCTTCAATGTGAAGTCCTTGAAGGACAGAGTCTACGATACGCCGAAAGCGTAATAGATCAATCGGTTCCAAATATAAAATTCCTTGAAGAAGGAGAGGAGCAAATGATCAATATGGTCATAATAATGAGGCAAGTGCTATAAAAGAGCACATTGACATAACACTTCATAAAACCTCGGAAAAGGTTCAGGTACCTAAAAAATGATGAAAAATGAAGAGATCTCGATAAGTTATTTCTTGTTGGAATCAATACCAAATAATAGTCGACGGTATCTTTAATATGAGGTAGCGCTCAATGATATAAATTGTGACGAGAATCTTGAATTCAAATCTGTCATAGAGTGTGGATATATAATGATTGGCCAAGTAAAATGCATAATTTAAGTATATTTTGTTTCACTTAGAAAGTGACATTTTGGACTGATAGTCCATAAATCAAGGTATAATGTCAGTGTAAAAATAAATTATTATGCGATAGTATAACCGTAAGATATCAAGCACGGCTTGTGCCTTGTGGCATAAAGGTTTGTTGCAAAAATCTTGACATTATTGGAGAAGTTTTCTCCTATGGTGGATGCAATGAGATTTTTTTTTTATCTCGCAACATATGAAAAACTTGAATACATATAATGAATAATTGTCATGTCTAATTAAACAATGAAGGTTATATAAAAATTCTTGAAGCAATCGAGGTGTCTGAAACATATAAAATTTGAAGGAAATTTTTCAATAAATCTTCAAGAATCCTTATGTGGATTGAAATAATCAAGGAAGAAAATAGTACAAAAAGAATGACCCTAATTGTCCTTGAATTTTTATGAAAAGGTCAGGATCTGAATTTGTTATAAATTGTGTATGTTGATGAATTGAAGATTACTAACACTCTTAAGGAGATTTTAAAAGCTATTGAGTATTTGAGAAGGAAATCTAAAAATGAAAAGATCCTCGAAAGAAAAAACTTTGTCTTGACCTACAAATTGAAAATTTGACAAATGAAGTATTTGTCCATCAATCAACACACACAGAAAAGTTTTGATGCGATTTTTATGGATAAATCACATTCATTGAGTACTCCAACGATTTTGAGATCGCTTGACATAAATGATGATTCAGTTTGATCTCAAAAGAAGGATGAAGAACTTCTTGGTGATGAAACTCCACATCTTAGTGCAATCAGGGCACTAGTGCATCTTGCTAACAATACTTGACCAAATATTTATTTTGCAGTACATTTACCGGCAAAAGATTCAGTTCCTTCTCAACAAAAGTGCATTGAAATGGTGTTAAAATATTTAGTTGAATATCTTCGAAGGACCATAGACACGAGTTTATTTTATTTTGGGGAATTCAAGTTAGAGTTGATTGGTTATGTAGATGCAGAATATTTATCTGATTCGCATAAAGCTCGATCTCAAACACGCTATTTGCTTGCATGTGGAGGCACAATAATATCTTGACTATCGATGAAGCAAATGTTGGTGATCACTTCTTCAAACCATACAAAAATATAATTCCTCCATTAAGAAAGACGAAAGTGCGTCTGGTTGAGATCAATGACACACCATATTTAGAAAATATGTGGGTCTTCTTTAAAAAGGAATATACCAACCACAATGTACGAAGATAATCAACTGCAAATGAAAGTGTCCACAAGATGATTATTATTGTGAACAAGTTGAATGAACAATTTACTTGCAACAACGAGGTCATGTCGAATAGAATGATATTCAAGAATGTATTCGGCTAAGCTCAAAGCCTCGTCATATAATGAAATCAGAGTGATATATCAGGATGAGTTCAATGATGCAACATCTTCGTGAATGCGATTTGATCACAAATACACTGTTAATATCAATATTTAAGAAGTCAGTGTACAAGATTGAAGGCATCATCACAAGAAATTAAGTGATGTTTTAATTAGGGTGAGTATAATAGGCGTTGCACTCTTTTTTCTTTACTGAGGTTTTGTCCCACTGAGTTTTCTCTGCAAGGTTTTTAATGAGGCAACAAATTATGCGTATCAAAAGATATGTGTACTCTTTTTCCTTCACTAGAATTTTCTCCCACAGGCTTTTTTCTACTAAGATTTTAACGAGGCACATTATCTATGGACATCCAAAAGGGAGTGTTATAAATTCATTGAATTGTCCTTTAGATATACTCAAAACTCAATTGTATTCACGTATACATATTTCTGAAATGATAAGAGCCATTTGGATAACTATGTATCTACTAATTTGTGACCTTTGGGAGTGATATTTCAACACTATAAATAGAGATCACTCACCACTTGATGGATACACTTGAATAGAAGAAAAGTCTTCTTTCTCCCACATCTTACTTCTCGTGTCTTCTTCTCTGTATATTAAATTATGAGCTTGATTTTATAACATATCAAACTTTTTTTTTTTTGGATTTTTTGTCTTGTTTGTTACTTAATTATTTTCTTTGGCCGTAAGACAGTGACGGTTGATTGTAATTAATTTCTTTGCTTAGTTTCTTTGCAACACACTGCCATATACATGTATTATAGTATTTTTAGTTATTTGTTATTTACTTTAGTGTTTTTATCTATTGCTAGTTCTTCTTTTTTGAACGTGTTACCTAGATAGTTGTTTATTAATGGATATAATAAATATTAGATCACTAAATAATTTTTAAATTAAAAAATAAAAATTAGCTTATTAATGTATGGTAATCTTTATCTAACTAGCATAACTAATACCTACAAACTAAATTCTGCATAATTAATATATTCATAACTGGACTCTACATAATTAATACATGTATAACTAAATTCTGCATAACTAATACCTGCATAACTAAACTCTGCATAATTAATACATGCGCGAATAAATCCTACATAGCTAATGTCTGCATAACTCTATCCAGTAACCAAACAACTCCCAAATATATTGTACGAATGACTAGTTTACAAGATAGAAAGTTGCATATATATCAATGTATATTGTGTGTACACATATGTTATAGCACAAAATATATTGTGGGTACATTTATGTTATGTGGACATTCATTTTAGGAACCCCCCCACCCCCACCCCACCATATAAAAGAAAAATTTAGTGAAAGAAAAAATGTAGTAATACGCTTTATTTGTTACCTCATTAAAAGTCTTTATTTGAAAAATTCAGTGGGATAAAATATGGTTAACAAAAAAAGAGAACAACACATATTTACGTGAAGACGTGATTTAATAACTCGAAGATGACACATTCCAATTTTGTATCTCAACTTCTCAAAGGTTAAAGTTAATAATATCTTGATGAATATATCTGCTAAATTATCACTTGAACGAACTTGTTGAACATCTAGTTCATCTTTCTTTTAAAGATCATGAGTAAAATAAGAATTTTTGTAAGATATATTTTGTTTAACCTCCCTTGATATGTCCTCTTAATTGCGCTATACATGAAATAATGTCTTTATATTTGTTGTTGGATTATCTCTTTTCGAAGGAAGGTCACACACTTTCTAGATATGTTTGACTTATTAATCTCAATCAAATATATTTTTCGTAATTACTCAATTCTTGACTTTGTCGGTGTAGATAAATTGCTAGTTCTTGTCAGTAATAAAACTAAGCACTGACGTACACTTGCAATAAAATTGACGGTCTTCTGGATTTGATATGACAATATTTCCACATGAAAATAGACAACTTTCTTGAGATCAAATTAACTTCATGTAAATCAAATAATTATCTGCAATTTCATAATCAATAAACTTTGACACGATTGATCAAAATAAATAATTTGTATCAATATCTGATATACTCTAATATTTTCACGGATAAGCGTGATGCTATCCTTTGCATCCACATTAATATAATTATTATATGATGAATCAGAATAGTAGGATATGTAAGTGCACCAACTGGACTATGACATGTACTTTCTTTTCATTTTAATGGGATCAAAATCAATCTTTATATCAAGAGATTTCATAGCCATTGGGGTACTATTAATTAAAACCATTTTAAATTTTTTTAAATACTTTCAAAATTTTTATTTAATATTTATTGTTTAGCTATACATGATAATCATTCATTGTATGTATTTAATTTTTCATGTATTGTCAGACTGAAAAATTCGCATTGCATTTATCACAGGAGAACACATCTCCATACAATAACGTTAGGATTTTATGAAAGTCTTTTATGCCCAAAAGCACGTATTTTATATCTTGCGATTTTATATGTTGCATTATAACTCATGTATACCTCACTAACATTATATCTTGGTATATGAACTATAAGTTTAGAATATCACTTTTTTAATTAAGCAAAGAAAATATACTTGAATTATGTATTGTATTTGCCAATCAGCGATCTTTTCATACAATTTGACAAATTTAAATTCAAGATCTTCGTTATAATTTATTACTTTAGACGCTAGATTATATAAAAAATATAAACTATTATTTGACATCAATTTTAATATTACATAACTTGTCAACTCTTTTGATTATTCATTATTTTCAAAGTACTTTGAACCTTTGTCAAGGTTTCATGTATACCAGCTACTGAAGTGCAAATACTGTATAGGTTTACATAAACCCACTATGAATATTTTAAAGTGGGATCTGTTATTTGACCCAGATGGAGACTATCATTCCCATATTAGCCACATAAATTTGAGGTTGATTTTCTTTTATAAAATTTTTTAAATTTTTTTAATCTAAAGTAATCCCTCCATTTTCTATTTATACGTCGTTCTTATTAAAAATAGATATTTTTTAATATTTTATTCGTCCATTTTTATTGTCTGGGTTTCTTTTATCTAGAGTCAAAATATAAAAATTTTTGACTAATATTTTACGATGTAATTTTTCAACATATTAATATGTAAAAAATTATAATTTATAATATTTTCGTTAGCGTGTCAATGAAACAGTTCGATCGTTTATTTTAAAAAATAATATCATCCCAATTTTTCAGTTATTTTACAATGCATGACCAAAAGACTTTTTAAACCATCCAATCATGTCGGTTAATTTTTGGTTACTTTGTTAGTGATAAAATTTCAATAAATATTATTATATTGAGGAACTCACATTTAGCCACTCAAAAATCGCCTAATTACTCTCAATAGATATAGTTTGATAATTCGTAGCTACATGTTATAGGGATGAGAGAAGCATGCGAGACTGGGAGAGCGAGGAGAGAGGCGAGACAGAGGGGGAAAAGAGTGGGAAAAAGGTGATTGTATATGTATATCTATTAGATAATTTTATATTATACATATGTATTTGTACATAGGGCAAGCGAGTTTGGGAGAGGGAGGAAAGAAGGGAGCGATATTGGGAGAGGGAGGAGAGAGCCGAGTGAGAGAGGCCAGAGAGTGGGACTGAAGTGAATTGTGTATGTATATCAGTTATATAATTGTATATTATACATATGCATTTGTATATATGGCAAATGAGATTAGGAGAGGGAGGAGAAAGGCGAGCAAGATTAGGAGGAGGAGAGAGGCGAGCAATAGAGGGCAGAGAGTGGGAGAGAGAGGTGAATTGTACATGTATATCGGTTAGATAATTGTATGTTATGTATATGTATTTGTATATTCTGGCGAATTATACATATGCAAACGTGTCTAATTATACAAACTCGAAGGCAGTCCACACAATTAATGTATAATGTTAGTTGCGAGTGATAATTATATCAAACTATAAATATAATAAGTAATTAAATTATATAAATTTATAGGCATATTTTTCCTATTATATTTAATATGGGTAATTGGGTATGATTTATGAACCTATGAGTCTAGTACTTGGATACTTTAAAAAGTTAAAACTAATCTAATCAATTACAGACCCAAAGTCTAGTGGGCTAACTTTTTATGTATTTTGAAAAAGGAATTTATAAAATACATTTGTTTATTAAATTTAGGGAAAATGCACAAGTACCGTCTCAATTTATGTCCGAAATTCTAGAGATACATTTATACTATGCTAAGTACCTATTACTCTACTGAACTTATTTTATCAGTAATTTTCTACCCCTTTTCAGCCTACGTGACACTAATTTGAAAAAAAAATAATCAACAAGCGTTGGACCCACAAGATAGTGTCACGTAGGCCGAAAAGGGAGTAGAAAATTATTAATAAAATAAGTTCAGGGGAATAATAGGACCTTAGTATAGTATAAGTGTGTCTCTGAGATTTTGGACATAGATTGAGGGGATACTTGTTCATTATCCCTTAAATTTAACATATTTGGTAGTACATAAAATATATAATATATATGTAAGATTATTTAATTTGGTTCCATATTTTTTTGGATTTTTATATAAATTAAAAAGATCATCTCAATTATTCAGGATGGTCATAAGATTAATAAAGTCCATAGTTATATTTAAGATATCCCATAAATCGGTTCAGTATGGTTCGATCGAGTTTTCATATCTTTTTGACATTCCTACTTTTTGTATAGTTTTGAATATTTAATTTTTTTTGTTTAAACATCGAATTAATGTAATCTAATTTAAATTTATAATTAGTCAAATTGACTTTCGAACAGTGCAATTTGATAATTAAAAGTTGACGGAGGGAGTATTTGTCATTTCACAAAACCAATGCATAAATAATATTATTCTTCCTATTTTACCCTTGAGAGTTATTAGCCTCAAAGTATGAATTTACCAACATAGTAAAATTAAATGACTAATTCATGTTCATTGGTCAATTAAATAATCAAAATAAATTAATTTATGTTCATTTATTGAAAAGTTGACTTCAAGAAAATACTAAATAATCACAAAATGGTAGACTTACTCTCCCCGTCTACTTTTAATTGTCATGTTGCGTTTTAAAGTCAATTTGACTATTTTTCAAAGTTAAATTGGATTATATTGATTTGATATTTTAAACAAAAATTTTTGAAATTCAAAAACTATATGAGAAGTGCTATGAATTACAATTTTTTGCATATGAATATGATTTAAAAAAAAATCATAAATTTTTTCTAGTTAAAGTTCTTATAGTTTGACTATAAAAAAGAAAATCATTACAATAAAGAGTGGACAACGGGAGTACCTAATTTCTTTAAGAGACGTAAAACCTAAAATGCTAACAACTAAATAGAAATGGAGAGAGTACTATTTATCATTTATGTGACTATAAATCATTTCACTAAGAAATAATTTAGATATTAAACGATAAATTTTAGATTTAAATTGTTTCTAATTGTAAAAAAAAATGAAAATATTTATGTGACAAACTAAAAAAGAAAGTCTGTCACACAAATTGGATCAGAAAGAGAGTCAAAAAGGGAAAAGAATGAAGAAAAAAGTGGTATTTCTTTGTTTTAATGTATGTGATATATTTTATTTTTTTGTTTGTCCAGAAAATTTTACAATGAAAATAATTTAACTTTAAAATCATCTTTTATTCTTAGTTAAATAACTTATAAACACACAAATAGTCATAAATATATTAAATTAAATAATATCATATAAATTAGTAAAAATTTAAGGAATCCCATAGTGTAATTCAATAATTTCATTCTGTCCCGACAAATTTAGTATTTACAAAAAATCCCTTAAATTTGTTGAGCCGTGATACTTTAGACTCTAGTGATACATGGTAAATGATACATGGTAATTTTAAACTGTTGAGAAAAAAAAGGGGAAAAAACGGTATAGTTAATGTTGTTAATAAAACAGCTAAATTTACGGTAACATATCATTAATCAACATAAAATGAGCACTTAATTGGATATTAATTTCAAATTTTGAAAAACAAAGATTATATCATCTATTTTGAAAACAATTTTTTTGAACAATCTGTTAAATTTCGAACTACAGTAATTTTATTGTTGTTACAGTGGATTTTTCAAGATGAATACTTCGATTTTGATGAGACATTCCGGAATTTGGGTGAACAAATTGCAGAATGAAAGTTACAAAATCGACGGAATCGTTGTTGGAGATTCAATTTCGTATCTAATACATGTATCAGAAACGTCGACTAAACAATATACACACTGATTCTATATGTATCATCAAGTACAGTTGATGACACATTTATTAAACTTAGTGAATGATACATTATAACAATTTTCAAAACATGTATCAGTACATCAACTAAACAACTAATACCTTACTGATACATGATATCAGTTTTCAGAAATTCATATTATATGCAAAACATGTGATACATATCTACTACATGTATCAGTGAATTGACTAAACACTGTACACACTGATTCTATATGTATCATCAAGCAC
>NC_028646.1:57559402-57580153 GCF_001406875.1 Solanum pennellii | reverse complement strand
AGCTTCTTCAAAAATGAAGAACCATGAACATGGAGTTATTTTTTGAAAAGAGGAAGAAGAACTTGCTTTTGAGAGAAACAATAAAATTTATTTTTGAATTTTTTTTCAATTTGCTTTGACACGTGGCTAACTTTTATTGGTCATTGTTAGCCAAAATCTGCACTCACTCTGCACACACTCTGCACTCACGCGCCCTACATGGGTGAAATCACGATTATTGCCACGTAGGCACGCAAGGGGTAATAAATTACTTAAAAAAAAGTTGGAGGGGGTAATAGGATCTCATCAAAGATAAGGTGTGTCGTAGGAATTTTGGGTATAGGCTAGGGGGGTAACTGAGTATTATCCCTTAATTATTTGGTTTACTTTTGTTGTGCAGATTTAAACACAATTAGCTTCTTCTTTACTAATTAATTTTTTTCTTAAGGTAGTTTTATGTATGTTTTAGGGATAAGACACAAGTATTTTAGAGTATGATTGAAATTTTAGAGACATATTAACTAATTAAACTAAGGTCTTATTATCCTCCTCCCTTCCCCAACTCATTTTTTAAAAATATTGTACGTCCTTTGACTTACATGGCACACTCCGTAACTTCATGTAATTCAGGTGCTTGAGAAATATTTGGATGCCAGTAAGTCAAAAAGATGTAAAACATTATAAAAAATTATGAGTTCAGAGAATAATAGAACCTTAATTTAATTAAAGTATGTCTCTAAAATTTTGATCATACTTTAGAGATACTTGTGCCTTGTTCCTATTTTCTATTATTTGTATGTTAAAGAGACATTTTTTTTTAATTATTATTTTGGTTATTGGGATTCTGGTTTTCAGCTTAATTATAAATAAAATGTGTCAGTTTGAATGGATTTTATAATCCAAGACTTGATTATTGTTTCAGCGGTAAACATATTTTGTTTATATTTTATTACGTTGCTTAAAATAAGATATATATTTTGTATTTAGAGAAAGAATAATCTTGGAATATCCCTTGGTATTTTCTTGATCTCCCCCTATTTAATATACTGTTCGTGGGAGGAACATGAACGAACTTTGTCAAGTCAAAGAGTACACAAATTTATGATATATGTGTTGTTTATTCATCCATTCAATTAGTGATGAAGAGTTTTATTTTCCATCGTTTGATTGGAAAATTGTTTTTATTGAATCGATCAAGACAACAGATGTATGGTCAGATTAAAATATTTATAAAAAATATAGGTGAATGATAGTTGTCACGTATGTTTAACAATATTATTTTTTGAAAAAATACATAAGTCCATGATGAATCAATCTAAATATTTAAGAAGTTTGAGAATTAATGTCAAAAATATCAAGATGTCATGATCCTTGAAGGTCTGACTAAATAGTACTTCGATATTCAAAACATAGATAACGAAGTTTTGACTTAAAACTTACTCAATTTCAATATATTGATGAATAAAATTAGATACGATTTACTTAGCTTTCATTATCCTTTCAAAGAGATAAGTGGTTAATCTAATAAAGTATGGTACATTTTGACCGTACTAATTATTTTTTATCTTCTTAATACGTAATAGTCAAATAATTCATCTTCTTAATTATTATATTTAGTCTTTAGTATTAACAGACAACAAATAAAGACGTACGAATTTGTGCAATGGATATAGTAATCGCAAAAATAAATATAGCAACACACTTGTGAAATAATAAAAGCAAAATGATTTAGCTTTTGTTTCTTTTTATTTTCTTGAAATTTACTCTTCATGAAATTATTGTATTCATCAATAGAAAGGATCAATGCACATTATATTTGTTGTATCAAATTTTATCACAAATATAATTAATATGAAATACAAATATATTTGATACATAATATAAAAATATAATTGTCATAGTATGCGAAATATTTTGGGCTGCAATTGTTTGGGATGGGGAGAGAGATGGGCGAGAGGGAGAGAGAGGCGAGACAAAAAGCATTGGGAGGAGAGAAGCAAGGAAGAGAGGGGCAGCCTATTAAATCCTATATATAGCAATAATAATTATTTAAATGTAGTAAATTATCGCGCGCGTATATATATATATATATATANCAAATAATGTTTTCTGAAAAACTCCTTACTCAGAAAAGTAAGAAAATCATGGCCTATCATCACACACATAATCGAGTTCAGTCGCAAATTAAAAGTGAAGTGCGAAAATTAAAATACAAAATTAATATTTTCTGAAAAACTCCTCACTCAGAAAAGTAAGAAAATCATGGCCTATCATCGTGGATTTTACTTTAAAATTTCTTGAACTTTTCAAGTAATGATTTTTAAATTAATGTTGGGATATATATTATTAATTATGAGATTATATTATTAACCATGCTTTAGATATAATATATTTTCATAGTATAACTTTTATTCAATTTTAATAAAAAATTTAATAGATCATTTATTTGTTTATGAGTCTGTTTACTTATATAATAGATGATTAAGTGTATAAAATTTTAGCATATACATAGAGGATTAAATCAACGGTTCTTAAAAGTGTGAAGTATTTGTTCATAATCTAAGGAGAAATTGGACAAGCCATTGATATGATTATAACACAAGATTGAAATTTATCTTGATTATGAAAACGGTGTAGCTTCGACTTCTTGTGCTGGTGCACTTTGTATGTATTGAGATCCAGAGATCGATCGATATATCTAATAAATTGGATGATAATAATATATATTGGTAAAATAATATGTTAGTTGATGGAATCCATGTCTCGATATGATATTGATCATATACCTTTTTGAGAAGCTTATAAGTTTCCATTGTATCAAACCTTACAAAGTGGATTTATGAATCCGACGAATGAAATACGTAAGCAGTGCTCTAAGGAAAATTAATAATTAAATTGAATTCATTAGTAATTTAATTTACTGATTAATATTTGTAATATTGACATGTGAAATTGCATAAGTGTTTAATGAGAATTTTAAAATATAAATGGAGGAGTGCAATTACGAATTTCAAATGGAATGATTATAATTTGTTTTAATAGAAATGATTAAAATTAATTATTTGAATTATTTCCATAATAGGGAGCTTGTGTAATCAATTACGTAGTCCCTACGACACTTATATTTAGCTAAAACTCAAAATCCTATTTTTCTAGGGAAAAATGAGAAAGTAACATGTGTTTTTCTTGTTCCAAGGAAAGACCATATGTTTCTTCTCCATTTTCATCTGAGAAGAAATCTCTATAAATAGGGTTTCTTCTTACCTTGAAAATGAATAAGTTTTTCATATGATACTTTCTCATCTAAGTATTAACAGAGAACGACTGTGAACAATCAGACTTGCTTCAGGATATCTGCTCACGCTTAAGGAGGTAATTCTTCAATAAATTTATATGTTCTAACATAATCGTATGTATTCTAACATAAACGTGTGTATGTTAATGACATCAATGTGGTGATTCATGTAAGCAATATTTTCTAAATTGCTTCTGCTATGCATATGTTTTTCGATAATTACAATTCAATTATGTGAATAGCGTAAGTTGATGACATCAATGTGGTGATTCATTGTAAAATTAGGTCTTAGGCCTAACTCACACCCCAAAAGCTAGCTCAAAGGGAGGAGGATTGCCCAAGCCTTATAAGGAGTCCAGCCATCTCATTAATCACCGATGTGGGACTTTTGTCATTCTTTAACACCCCACCTCACGTCCAGTGCTTAGCATATGGTGCATGGGCAATTTGATTTTGGGGATCCCAACATCGGGTGAGACGGGCCCTGCTCTGATACCATGTAAAATTAGGTCTTAGGTCTAACTCACACCCCAAAAGCTAGCTCAAAGGGAGGAGGATTGCCCAAGCCTTATAAGGAGTCCACCCATCTCATTAATCACCGATGTGGGACTTTTGTCATTCTTTAACATTCATATATGAGCAAGATTGAACAAAGTCTTCTACACTTTGCTATTTAAAATCAAACCTAGTTTGATTAATCAATCCAATTCTACTTGAACTTGCTTTCCTTATTTGTTACGACCTATATTATTTTTATTTCTATTTTCTCAAGTTATTTCCTTTTTATCTAAGTAATATTTTTTTTCATCACGAATTCTTTGAACACACACATTTTGCTCATAAATTAAATTCCTCAAGAAATTCTACTTGCACTAGGAATCAACTTCGCAAATATTGATCAACACTTCAATTTTTCACAACAAAATAAATACTTGATTCGAACGGTAACATAATTTTACTCGATTCGTTAATAATAATATTTAATCCTAGATTCTTTTGATCATGGAGTTACCTAATAAATTAAAATAATAATGAAGTAATAAACTAATTACCATTAACAAACATGTATTAAGTATTAATGAATAATAATAACTAATAAGTAATAACTATAAAGTAATATTGTAATAATAATAATAATGTTACTAACATTTTCACAGAAACAATAAATAATTAACTAATAATAATAAGTTATATAATAATAATAATAAGTTATATAATAATAATAATAATAATAATAATAATAATAATAATAATAATAATAATCTTATTAGCACTTTAAAAAAACAATAAATTAATAACCAATAAAAATAAGTAATGAAGTAACTAATAAATGATATTATCGAAAAATGATAATTAATGAGTTTTGAGTAAGTTGAAATTAAATATTAAATTCTTGAAAGTAAAAAGAGTAAGAAATTGAGAGGAAAAAAATTTATTGATTAATGGGAAGATTTTTTTTTTTTTTGGGAAAAAACTTAAAAATTTAAAATATGAGATTTAGATTTTAGATTTTTTTAGCTGTTAGTGGGCCCCACAACGGTCAAAAAAATTGTCAAAGAGATTCTCTAAAAGTTCGTGCCTCTAATGGATATTTCTTCGTATAACTTACATAAATTTCATAGTGTAAAAAGAAAATTACATTCTATCCTTACTATTTTTCTAATTACAATAATCCCTTAAAATTTTTACTTCTCGGACACATTAATTCTGATACAAGAGGAATAATCCTTCTGTTGCTCTAAAAAATGGAACAAAATCTTTTCTGTTGCGCTTTAAAAAAAAGATAAAATTAAATATTAAATCCATACAATTATGTTGTTGTCATTGCTAATCAATCTCTCCCGAAGCATAACAACTTCAAAAGTTTAATTTCTTCTCTCAAATTGTCAACAATTTTTTCAATTTCGAATCAAAATTGTTGGAAAATTGAGTTTATACATCCTGAATATCTCTATTTTGTTGAGTTTATGAATGATACAAAAGTGATGAAATTGTTATTGGACAAAATATTTCTTTTGTGAATGTTGATTGAGTCATTGCAGCTTGGAGATTGATGTGTTGAGGAAAATTTAGAGATCCAATACATTACAAAGACAAGCATTGTTTTATCCCTATACAATTGTTTGAAGATCCTCTCAAGTTTTATTCAAAGTTTTCAATTTTTTTTGAGATTATAAGTTCTTCTCCCAGTTCATCGAATATCCTTTTAATCTTGATTCAAAACCATTAAAAAAATTGAGATTCAAAATTCTTCTCCAATTCATCGAAGATCGTTTCAATTTTAATTCAAAATTATCGAAACTTCTAAGAAGATACAACACAAATATCTTCGTAATTTTGTACTTGAAGGGTAAAGAAATATGAGCCAAAATTTGCAATGTATCTACTATGCCTTGATACAACACACAAAAAGACCGGAGAGATGTTGTATAGTCAATTTTTTAATTTGTGATCTCGATAAGGATATATTACTCATGATACTATAAGGACTTGATTCCGTCATTAGGAAAAAGTCATTGGGTAAGAATTGGGGTCAAAAAACATTTTGGTAGTAACTTGAAGTTTCCCAACCTAGTTCAGATTCGGACGAAATCGGAGTTAGTGAGGTCTAAAAAAATTCGGTAATGAATGATAGATCTAATTATGAATTTCACCACATGAGTGGATAACTAAGACATTAAGGAACCCGTATGACTTTACAAAATTGAATTTAGGCAAGTAGAACTCTCAAAAATGATCTTAGCGTGAACAAGTAATATTCTATCTCTATGCATCCAGCTGTAGCGGGATGGGTCCAGTCGTAGCAGGACAGATGAACTTAAAGTCGTAAATAAACTCCCAAAATGTTTTTTTTCTGCACTTTTAAACTTCGAGGGCTAAGAAACGACCCTAAGGGTTTTCTTGATGGTTTTCTATCATTCTTGAGGCTAAAGTTAAGATTGTAACCCCCCGAATTCGTATTTCGATTCTTAGAACCTATTTTCTTGGGTTAATACGATTCAGAAGGGTTTTTAATTGAGAATTATGGTGGGTAAAACCTTAATATGGGTATGGGGGATCAAGGGTTTTGTCTAGGATTATTGGGTTTGTTATAATCCTGATAATTAGACCTTTGATTGTTGATCATTTTGTATATTAATTATTTGTAGACCTAGAACAAGCGGAAATAATTCAAAAGGAAAGATTCTAGTGACTTAGGGGGATTCAAGCTTGGATTCGAGTAGGTGATGGTTGAGATTTCATATGTGTGATATATGTTTGTTTTACTTCATTATGATGCATGTATGTATGCGAATGTTGCATTATTGATCACACTAATTGTAAATGAGTATGAATTAATAACTATATTCCATGAATCACCTCTTGTTCTATGATTGTGAAATATGCCTTGTGATTGTGATTGTGGTGTGTTGAATGGATCAGATTGCCACGTTCCGACATAAACATGGGATCGAGACCATTGAATTGGGTTCCATGAGAGGACAATTGACTTGTTGTATAGTGGCTTATTGTTATGGACATGAACATGGACTATGACTTCTCAAAGAGTTCTACTTAGTGTGAGTAGGGGTATGAAACTTCATTCAGACATTGCACAAGTGGACTTTAAGAGTGTTTGTGGTGTGGTTCTCTTATGATACTGTGTATGTACTTTAAGAGTGATTGTGTACTGATACTGCACTTGCTTTTGTTTTTGTTGAGTACATGGTATCTTCAGGAGGCTATTGATAGACCTCAGTTATGTGATTATTGAGCGTGACCAGATTCAAGGGTAAGCCATTTCTTTCAAGCTTCCATGGATCTCTCTTATTTAGTTCACTCTCTTCGGACTCAGACTATTTGTTTAAGGTGTTTGTTTAGTTTTGGGATTTTACCCCTTGTTCTTAGGCTTATCGTTAGTAGAGTTTTGGTACATTGACTTTCAAGTTCTAGGGGTATTTCCGTTTTTTATTAGTTGTAAGATGTTTGATAAACCTTTGGAGTTTATGGACTCAATATTTATTGTATTGTAATTTAAACCTGCCTTCGTATCTTTAAATACCTAGTTTTTGGTTAAATTGCTTAGTTGGGCTGTAGTAATGGTTTCCCACCAGAGGGTTACTGTGGGTGCCACTCACAATAATCTTAGTCGTGACAAAATTGATGTTAGAGCCCAAAGTTCGTTGATCTCATTGTACCAAAACGAGTCTAGTAGAGTCTTGCGGAATGCTATGATGATGTCCGTACTTTTCTTTGAGTGGCTATATGACTTTTGGAAAAACTCACTTCTTTCTACTCCTTCGTGCTATGACTTGAATCCAATTGGTATCTGGCTAATACAAATTGGTATGTTTCGTCCTTCACTCTATGGTTCGAGCTAGAGCAAAATGGAAGTGGTAACACCATCACTAGCAATAGACGATGTGTATAGATTACCGACATTTGAATAGGGTTATCATTCGGAACAAGTAACCTGTTTGACCAATTGCAAAGTGCATCGATTTTTTCTATGATTTAAGGTCTGGTTACCATCAGTTAAAGATATGAACGATTAAGAATTGGGTTCGACCAAGTTTTGTAATTAAAATTAGAAGTTTTGTGGGGCTCACTTGCTACTATTGTGGCTTGTGGTATGATTTGAGTCCAATTGATATCTCAACGAAGTGAACTAGACACTATAGTCCCAACTGGATGGACACATTCAAGTTGATTGGAAATGAGAATGTTCCAATTGATATCTGGCCTTAGGGGTCGTATAAGGCATAAATCAACAGTAATAGTCATCTATGGAGCAAACTAATAAAAAAAGTTGGACTTGTCTGCGAGTTGTAACTTGGAAAGGTGAATGTGAAGGGTGTATTACTTGAATGTTTTGATCTGATTAAGTGTCCAATATTGCTCGTCTGAATGCAGATATTTGTAATGTGCTGTCCTAAATGTTGAAATTATGCAAGTTGTAACCGCTGAGTGTCCTGAAACTTGTTGTGAAAAGGAAAGTCATCACGAGATTAGGTGCAAGGGTCTAGATAAATTACAATGTTGTTCGTAAACGAGAAATGTGGACGTGCATTGCGACCAATTGATTATCGTGTGAGAGTCTGGGTTTATCTTGGGGATATATGTGGTAGTGTTGAAATGATGAAAAAGGGATACTAAAATTCGTACTTCGTTAGATTTAAATCGGGGTAGTCAATGATTATTCTGGCTAGGAGGATCACCCTAAATGCCTAGTTATAGACAAGGATTTGAGGGGAAACTATTCAAGAGAGAAAACCCCAAAAAATTATTTGCAGGGCGTCTATTTCCGTCAAGGCTGCTGGGGTGCATTTTCCTGCCACGACGAGATCGCTAGTGCGGGATGTTTCCCACCAAAGCGGGACAGAGCGAGAAAGAATATCAGCCCTGTCTCCTCTGGTTTTCCCTAGTCACAATTATGGACCTCTAATTGTATCAAACTAACCTTCACGATCTAATTCAACATTCGACAATCGAATATAAATTAAAAGTGTGTTTAAAAATTATGGAACCTGGGCATATGAGGATGATTTCAGTGAGGTCGTGGAGGCCGGGGAAGTGGTAATGCAGGTAGAGGAATAGTGCAGCCAGGCAAGGATGTTGCCCTTTAAGATGACATGGCTCAATTATATGTTTTTCTGGGAAAAACCGAGTTTGAGGTGTGACGCAGTGGTCCCTAGTGCTACTCTTATATGTGCGCGAATAACTATTGTTTTATGTGATATTGGTTTTACTTATTCGTACATGTCAACTCAATTGCCTTGGGATTTGATGTGTTTTGTGATATACTGGATGCCCTCATCCATGTTTCTACCCAAGTTGAAGAGTCGGTCATAATCATCCTTGTATATCGTGTTTATCCTGTTGTGTTTATGGATTTTCAAACTTGGGTTGATTTTGTTATGCAGGATATGACTGACTTAATATAATCTTAGACATGACTTGGTTGTACCCCTATTATACCGAGCTTTATTGTAATACTAAGTCGGTAACTCTAGAGACCCCGTGTTGGGAAAGATTAGAGTGTGAAGGGGTCCAAGCTTAAGTCAGCTAAGGTCGTATCTGGTGGGGGTAGGGTTGTTTAACTTATTTGGATCACATTCGGCGTGTTGGGGTTGAGTCTCCCTCTATTGAGTCTATTCTTGTAGTATCTAAATTTAGAGGTGTGTTTCATACATATTTGCATGGTATGCCTCCGGATAGAGATATAGATTTTGGCATTGAATTAGACATTGACACTTGCCCCATTTCCATGCCTCTGTATCGTATGACTCCAACAGAGTTAAGATAGCTTAAGGCTCAAATCCAAAAGCTTCTTGATAAAGGGTTCATCCATCCAAGTGTTTTCAAGGTGGGTGCTCCTATCTTGTTTGTTAAGAACAATGAGGGTAATACGAGGACTAGTGATTTTATATTAAGATATAAGAAAGTGCGTAAAAAATGGGGTTAGTCCTTTGAATTTGATGAGTATACCTGAGTTTGAGGTATTATGTCGATGAAAATATTGACTTTTAGCGATAGTCAGAGCTGGCTGAGCATAATAGTAATAAGAGTTCGTAGTAGATTGTGATAGGATGCAACTATATGATATGATTATGGCTAAGCAAATTTAGTGTAGTAATTATGACTTGTAGTATCTAAGGTTGTGGTTTTCTAATATTTGGTGAATAAGTGGTCGTATGGAAAGTTTTAAAAGATGGAAGAACACTACTCGAATAGAATTTAAAAGAGCTAAATTCATAATGAAGAAAAATAGTGGGATGAGTGTAGCCTTTAGAGAGGCGAGAGCAAGAATATTGTATTGATTGCAAAGTCTAAAGAGATATCTTTAGATGTGTAGATAATTGGGTGCAGAGATGCGAAATTTCATTCGTTTTGTTGTGACTATGGTAATTGTGTCACAAGTCCATCAGATTGGTTATAAACTATTGAAAAAGACCTGAGAAAGTAGTGTACATACATAATCTTGAATGTGATGATAAGTGTTTTTGTTTTGTTTTTAGTTTTGTAATGATTATGATTGAATTTTTAGCGAAATGTAGGTGAGATAGAAGGAGATATGGTCCATGATAATCGAAGATCCATGAATTCATAAAAATCTTTGAGGTATAAGTAATGTTGATAGATAAGGGGATTGTGTTAGGCGGTTGAATTTACAATTCAGATTTTTTTATTAAAAGTCTACATTCATGGTGATATATTTTGTCAAGGTATGCATTTCAAGGTGTGGAATGATCAATTGTATTAGGTATTGAGGATTTGCATAAAATTACACATGAGTTGAGTTCTAAAGTTTATTACTTTTGATTGTTAAAGTATATAAGAAAGGTTTCCATTTTAAAAGTATTGGTTTAGAGTAAAGTAAATGGTCGGAGTGCTTATGATGGTTGTTAGTATTGAGAATGTGGACTTTAGTGGAACGATGTGAAGAGTAGATGGAGTCAAGTGAATAGAAATGAGTGGTATCGACTCTTTAGAGGAAAACCTTTCATGTTATTTTATAATTCTTTTATGACAATATATTCCATTTTGTACATGATTGTGAGGGTAATGCACTATGTATGCTCACAAGTGTTTTAATTTTGTGGGTGGATCCCTAGTGGTGGATCAGTGTACCGATACTGCGATGTCTCTTGATTGAGTGGGATAATTGGGAAGAATTGGTTATTCAGATGACTTATGTGGTGTTTTTTTTGGAGTTGTTAAATTATTTCAATGGTTGTACATGTACCACCTTGCTTATGAGAGTTTGTAGAAGGGCTAACATGCGTATTTATGGTTGTTCGACAATCTTAATATTTATCTAGTCATCGAGGTCGTGTATCAATTATGTGTGGTTGAATGTGGGATCATTAGGTCTAATTCTACTGTTCGTAAGAGATAATCTACAATTACTAAATCTAACAATTCGATAGTGTTATTGGAGGGTTTGTATTCTTGGACATATCCCTCGATGAATATCGATGTCTAAAGATGCATAAATGAAGTCTCATACCCCCATTCATACTAAGTAGAACTCCTTGAGGAACCATGTAACTAATACTGTGGGAGTTTCTCTAACCGACAACCATCACTTTGAGCCGAAGTGATAATACAATGTTTTACCTTATATTGCCCAAGGACCATCCTATACCTTGCCATTGGTATAGGACCTTACTAGCTTAGTGGATTTACTAGATAACTTACGTGATCATCTAAAAAGTTTGACATGTCAATTCACATGATGACTTCATAGTTTACATGGAGACTTGAGTTAATATGAACTTCACATGATGACTTCATAGTTTACATGGAGACTTGAGTTAATATGAACTCTCATCCCCACATCGGTGCTCAATACTACTTCCAAAACATATTTTAGCTCGTACTTTTAATAAAAATTCCTTCATTTGGGTTGAGATAATTTGCTGAACCCTTAGCTTTAAAAAGCTCATTTTTGGAAATCAATGTTTCCCTTTTTGTTCAAAACTCGTTTGGAAATCTTAGTTTCCTCTTATCTTAAATGTGAAAACATTTATAAATCAGGGAATACTTAGTTCTCTTATAGCTTTTGAGAAATGAACTCAACTTTTACTCATTACTTAACTTGAAACTCAACTCTTAGAGAATACTTAGTTCCCTTATAATTTTGAGAATTCAATTCAAATCTTTTTTCTTTCATGACTTGAACTTTAAGTCTTTAAAACAAAGTGAAAACGTTTGTGAAAGACTTTAGAAAACTTTATAACTTTACTTTGACTTGCTTCTTAACTTCTAGACTTGACTCTTAAGTTTTCTTGAATTGAAGTATATGCTGGTGAAACTTGAGCAGCTGGATCTTGAACTCCCTGGTTAGCAGACTTTATTATACTTCTTCATCAATAGAGTCACCAGCGATGTATGGCAAATGAATGGGTGGGGGCTGCCCCTATAATGGTTCATATGGATTTGTCTGGATGGAAGAGTGGAATGTGGTGTGTACCACCATTCTGCCATGGGCAAATAAAGGGACCTGTCTTTTTGGCAGTCACTGCAGTAACATCTAAGGTAGGTCTCAAGAGTCCTATTTTACACTTCAGTTTGACCATCAATTTGAGGATGGTAAGCAGTTGAAGTACTCAAAGTGGCTCCATGTGATGAGAATAACTCTTGCCAAAACCTGCTGATGAATATGAGGTCCCTGTCACTCACTATATTCTCAGGCGTGCCATGAAGTTTGAAGAACTGATCTAAGAAGGCTTGAACAACAATAGTATTTGTATAAGGGTGGCTTAAAGCTATGAAATGACTGCTTTTAGTCAGCCTATCAACTACTACTATGATTGTGGTTTTTCCTTTTGACTTTGGAAGGCCATCAATGAAGCCCATGCTAATGCTGGACCAAACTGAGGTATGAATGACTAGTGACTGTATCAGACCTGGTGATGCTGCAGCATCATACTTGTTCCTTTGGCATACAGAAAAGCTCTTAACATACTGTTTAATTTCATCTCTCAGATTCTTCGTGTAGAATAGCTGAGATATTCTCCTGTATGTGTTCTCCATTCCTGAGTGGCCACTACTTGTTTAATTTTGTCAAATCTGCATTATGTCTTGCTTGAGTTGCTCATCCAGACGTACCACTATCTTGCCATATCTTCTGAGCTGCTGGTTGAAATAAGAGAACCCTTTTTGGCCCTCCCCTTGATCTATTTTCTCCTTGATGACTTCCTTCAACTTCTCATCCCTTTCCCAGCTGGATTTGATCCTATAGAAGAAGGTTAGTCTCCACAGGAAAAACATAAAATATGAATAGATGTGATGTTGGCATCCTGGAGAGAGAGAGAGTCAACAACCTTATTTTCTTTTCCTTTCTTGTACTCAATCTGGAAGTCAAATTGCATTGGCTTGGCTATCCATTTCATCTGAATACCTATGTGTAACTTCTGATGTGTAACATCTTATTCAATAAGAATTTAGGGGCTTCTAATCTGTTGTTACTACAAATTGTCTCCCTATAAGGTATTAGGACCATTTGGTTACTGCCAGGACCGGAGCTAGCAATTCCTTGTCATTCACAGACAAGCTTTGGTGTCTAGGTGCTAGTCCCTAGATTAGATAACCTAGAGGGTGCCCTTCTTGCATCAAGAATGCCCTAATTCCAGTGTCACATGCATCAGTCATCACTACAAACTTTAGTGTGCTGCTAGGTAAGTTGAGTACAAGTGCACTTATCAAAGCTTTCTTGAGCTGGTTGAAAGTCATTGTTGCCTTGTCATTCCAGATAAACCCTTCCTTCCTAAAAAGATCAGTCAGGAGCTTGCTTATCCAACCACACCTTCTTAAAAATCTTGAATCCCCTCAGCTCCTTCACAAATTTAGGAGTTGGCCATTCCTAAACAACAACAATTTTTTTTGGATCAGTGGCCACACCTTCAGCAGAAATGAAGTATCCTAGGTATTCCGCCTTAGTAGCTCCTAAAGAACATTTGCTTTTCCTTATTTAGAGCTGGTGTTTGATCAACAGGTCAAACAGAACTCTCAAGTATAGATGCTCCTCCATGTTCTGACCATAGACAAGGATGCCATCAAGGAAAACTAAGATGAATTTTCTGAGATGGTCCTTGAATACATGGTTCATGATTCCGTAGAAGCTTGAGGGAGCATTTATGAGGCCAAAGGGTATCACTAGGTACTCAAAATGACCTGAGTGTGTCCTAAAGTCATTCATCCTCACATCTTCTGGGGCCATTCTTATATGGTGGTAACCTAATCTTAAGTCCAGCTTAGTATAGACCTTTGAACTCCCCAACTCATCCAACAATTCCTCGATGATAGGAATAGGAAACTTGTCCTTGATGGTGATCTTATTCAAGTCCTGTAGTCCAGACACAACCTTAAAGAACCATCTTTCTTTTCCACTAGCAGCACAGGTGAGACATAAGGGATGCAACTTGGTTTTACTATGTCTTGTTCAAGCATCTCTTGGACTAGTTGCTCAATGATGTCCTTTTTCCTTGGGGAATACCTGTAAGGTCCATTGTTTACTGGGTTACTATCCTTTTGCAAGGGAATCCTATGATCAAAAGTGGATCTAGAGGGAGAAAGCTGTTTTGGGTCACCAATTAATAGCTAGAACTCCTCAGTCAGTGCTAAAATTCCAGGGTGTATTTTCCTAACTGTTTTTACTGTTGATTCTTTTGTGCGCAAAACTCGAATCACGAAAAATTTCCCCTCATTTTGAGTCATTTTATCCAACCCCTTGGCATTAACCACCCTGGTAGTCTCCTTATTTACCTGCAACAGAACCTTCGGGCCTTGGTCGATAAAACCCAAGGTGAGTTTTTGGAAGTTCAGCTAAAGGTCTCCTAAGGGTATCAACCACTGCACCCCTAAGATCATATCACAAGATCTCAAGGGAAGTAGTAAGAAGTTATCCACAAAAGTGGTCCTTGCATCATCCAGGGAAAGTCCTTGCACATATCAGTAGTATATCTATTGCCTCCATCTCCAACATTGATGGAATGAGGTCTGACCAGCAGCACCTCAAGCTTTAACTGCCTGGATACTTCTTTATCAATGAAGTTGTGAGTGCTACTTTGATCTATGAGAATATTAAGGGGTATTTTTTCACTGTACCCCACAACCCTAAGTGTGTGAAGTCCAGGTATTCCATTCAAGACATGAATAGAGATCTCACACTTTTCCACTCCTTCTACTTCCAGTTCAGGTACCTCTTGGACATTTGAATCATATTCCTCCACGGCTCTTCTTCATCACACACCTCCAGCTAGTATAGCTGTTTAGAAGTATTACATTTGTGACAAGGGACAAACTTTTCATCACAAAAGAAGCAGAGGTCATTCTATCTTTTTTCAGTTATCTCAGCCGGAGTAATTTTCTTGGTGTTGATTTTATTAAAGCTCACACAGTGATCCATTTTTGGGGGTTGATACTCCTTCTTATAAGTGAATCCCTTGTTACTACCCCTACCATTGCTCCCTTGTTTTGGCTAGATCCTCCAATGTACATAAAAGATTTAGTCAACCTTAGTTGGGAATTCACCTGGGCTTCAGTGTTTCTGGACAGTTGATATGCTTGAGGTGATGAATAAGGCCTATGGTTCTTTATAGTGAACCCTATATCTGGTTTCAACCTAGTGATAAAGGCATTTATTGCATATTTTGGAATCAAAACCAACCTAGTCATGATCTTGTCAAATTCTTTATGATAATCATCTACCACCCTATTCTATTTGACCAGTTTTAACTCAAACATGGAATCTGCATACTCAACTGCAAGTCTATTCATCAATGCATTGCATATTCCTCCCAAGTTGAAAGAGGGAGGTGGTTTCTACTCTTAATGTTGGCGAAATTCCACTCAATGGCTATGTCATCAAAATTAATGAAAGCCACTTTAACCCTTTGAGTGTAATTAATCTCATCCAAGGAAAAAAACTTTGCACAACCAATCTCTCAAGTTAGTGCCATTAAAATAAGGGAACTCCAGATTTCTTATCCTTGTCATGGTTAGGCCATCATCGTGATGATTGGTCTGCATAGATGGTCCTGTGGCACCATCTCCTCCTGGTGGTTGGACAGTTGGAAGAGGGTGAGATTTTTGAACCATGTTAGCACTATTTTGGAGCATAAATTTTACCCCTAAAGGGTATCCTGCTATGGAATAAGAGGGTTTAGTTGGTCTCTCTGCAGGAGGAGGTACAATGCCATTGGATCTAAGTGGTAGTGTAAATCTCCCTACCTCTATCTTTATCCTCGACATTCTTTCCTCTATCAAACCTCCTTACCTCCTATAAAGATTTTTTAAGCTCACTAAAGGCCTTCTCATATTGGGTTTCCTATTGAGTTTGTCTAACAGTGAGGTTAGCAATCTCTACTGTCATCCATTCAAACATAGACTTGATTTCATTTATATTAGAGGCATAGTTAGATGCCACAGAGCTCAAGAAAGTGCTCTGATACCAAATGATGCAAACTACAAGACCTGAGATTGGCCAATGAAACAACAACTGGGAAATGAAGAATAAAAAAGAAGAAGTTGAGCTGAAACTAGCTAATTACGGCTAGAGGATATTTCATTGATAATGTTATGAAGAAGAACATTATCATATATAGTACCTTAACCGTAGATGATTCACTATTTCCCTCCTTAAGGAACAAGCAACATGTAGTACTATTTCTGCAGAAAAGGTAAAAGGACTAGATAGGGACCTTTCTAATATTATGGGGTCCAAAGTATAAATAACAAAACTTAAGGGAAAAAGTAAAAAGAAACAAACAAATAATTATCATTACGGCTAGGTACCACTAAGGAATCCTAAGGTACAACTCTCACAGCCTCCGTCTCCTTACTTGGACTCTCCTCCACCTCAATCTGTATCACAATTTTGTTCCTCTAAGATAGGTTTAGATTCATTAGCTTTGTTGAATATGGTGGAGAGGGTACATGGAATACTCATTGGAAGTTAAGGATGAGGATTGATAGGATAAAGTCTTGGAGGAAGAAAGGCCTTAGTACAATGCATTATGTACTAAGAAAAGGAAATAAAATTGCTGATTCTATTACTTGTTGTGTGGATACTATAAGCTGTAATTCATTAACTAACACAAGAAGTTCAAAAATTGATTCTCATAGATAAACAATAAATCCCTAGTTTTAGATATAACTACTTGAAGACTTGGGAACTAGACCAATTCAATTGTCTTGAGAAGGTGTATAGTGTGTTTACCTGAAAAATTGCAAAACTTTTAGATCTGGTTGTTACTGTGCAACTTTTGATGTGTGTTATCAACATTTTCAGAATATCATTCTATCAAAAGTGACATAGTAAATATCTTGATTTAAAAAGTTCTACGCGAAAATGATGGAAGCTACTTGCTACATAGTCTTTGGTTGGCAATGAGATTGACAAGGAATGTTTTCGTTGGATCATATGTCACTACACATGTATAAGAGATTTAAGGTCGCCTATGATGAAATTTTTGATATCGATAGTTGAGCTACGTGACATATGTTTTCTATGCTTCATCGCTGTGGAGAATGAAGATCAGCATTTGGAATTCGTCAAGGAAAGTGTTCCGTTTCCCAGATGAAAAAGGGAAGAACACATTTGTAGCTTTTATATTTATTTTGCCCTAATTTGATTCCTTTTTTGGTTGTTTGATTTTCTTTCCTTTTACTTTTCTTGTTTGTTGGTGGATTCCCATTTTTGGGCTGGACCTTTTAAATTTATTTTGTTAATTTATAATATGGCCCTCTTAAGCCATTTTAAATTTAAAAAAGAGAGCAAGAAGGTCATTGCGACCACTATTTATATGGTGAAAAAGTATTTCTCGAACACAATAATTTCTTAGTGATGGTTAGCTATGGTTGCTTCAATTGTAGGAGGAGAAAAGGTTTTTGGTGCTCATAGATATATTTATATTATTTCAAGAATAGAGGAACATAATACAATGATGATGAATATTTTTCTTAAATCTATATATATATAATAATAAGGGACAAACATAGATAAGGTGATGTGACACATCACTATGACCTCCATAACTACAACCACTGAGTCAATCATCACTTCCTTCTATCCACAATGGTGGACCCATAAACTTTACCAAGTGGGTTCAACATATAAAAAAATTGAAGCAGTATTGAATGTTGCAAGAGGAAATCAAACCCGCGATACATCAATCAAATTGAACCCGCTTTACTGCTGGGCTATGCGTTAATTTTTTTTAAGTGGGGTCAAATTAATTATGTATAGGCTTTGTTTCAAAAAGACAAATGTATAAACAATGTTTTTATCGACGAAATGAGTTCATACGAACCCACTTGCAACCAAGTAGGCCTGCCCCTAATCACAACTACTGTTAATCCCAAAATCAATAATCATCAACATTAGCCATCAATTACAATCATTACTATAACCCATTACTAGGGGTGTGCATCGATCGGTTCGGTTTTATGTATTATCGATTCAGTTTATCGATTTTCGATTTTTAAATATGTGAACCCAATAACAAATCAATAAGATATTCTTTATCGGTTTTCGATTTATTAATTTTTGATCATTATCGATTCGGTTTTTTGATTTATCCAATAAAATGATGTTCGTAAAATATTATGTGCCTTCTTACTTCTCTAAATGCTTTGATACAGTCAAATAAGAAAGATAATGAGAAATTACATCAATAAAAGAAAATATAATGCGAAGGTTATAATTACATGTTATTACCAAAACATAGTATGAAATTTTTATGTAAATCAAACTACGGACTTTTACAAACTTGCAAATGCGACAACCTACAATTATAAACTAAAACAAAAATAAACTAATCCAACAAGACTAAAATTAAAACTAAAATCAAATAGCTAAAATTGTGAACCCCTTACTTTAATCTTTAGGTTTTGAGTAAATTGTAAAAACTAGTAAAACGGCCTAGTGTGAAGTTGGTAGAGTACTAATAATTTGATATAGTTATAGTGTCTTATAATATTTTAAATTATTAATATTTAATAATTAGGAAGGGTAAAATAATAAATTATTAATGTCTTATTGGTTATCGATTTACCCAATAACCCAATAGTAAAAACCGATACCGAACCAATAACCCAACAATATTTTTTTATACCCATTTAAGATCCACTAACCCAATAACAATAACCCAAATAATATTTTTTTCTGTTCGGTTTATCCGTCGATTTGATTTTTGCGCACCCATACCCATTACTATATCCTACTAATCAATGTCAATAATTACATCATTAGTCAACATTATATACCGCCTGACAACCATTATCATTCACCACATATTATTTCACTACTAATTATCCATCGTTACCATCAACAATTATGATTAATCCCTATTTTATTCAATCACTATATCATAAAATACCGCCCATAGATATACTTATATAATTTCAAGAATAGAAAAATATAATAGAATGATGATTATTTTTCTAATATTACAATGATTAATAACACAAAATAGTGGATTGATTCTAGTTTTTCACTTCTTAGCGAAGGAGACTGTTTTTTTTTTTTTTGTTGAACAAGGTTAGGGAAAGCGAAAAGTGAATGGGGATGGGATAGAGTTTGGGGGAGGATTTATATTTTTTTTCTTTATTTATTTATGAAAGAATAGTATTTTCTCATACTTATTTTTATAATTTATGATATTTAATTTTGTAAATTAGAGATTGGTAAGTAAAACTTGTTTCTTTTTTTGATAACTGGGTATGATAAAAAGAAAAGAGAAAAGAAGAAGGTAGTAAATATTACACTAAAGTGGACTTTATAGATTTTCTAATGGTAGTTTTATAGATTTTCTGTGTTTGTTTTGTAAGAAATTTAATCAATATAAAGTTGATGTATATAATAAGGAATAATTATACTATTCAATTTTCAAAGAGAAGCAAAAAAATTCCACACATTAAAACTTATTTACATATTCATCTAAAAGTATTTTATTTTATTTTTGTATTGACTTTTATAAAATAAAATAAACAAATTATGAAATTGTGGTTATGCAATGGATATAATAACCGAAAAATAAATATCAAAATATACTTGTGAAATAATAAAAGAAAAATGAATTAGCTTTTGTTTCTTTTCATTTTCTTGTAGTTTACTCTTTGTCAAATTATTGTATTCGTTGATAGAGAGGATCAATGCATATTGTATTCCTTGTTTCAAGTTTTATCACAAATAAATTGATATGAAATACAAATATAATTGATACATAATACAAAGTACAATTATCATACTAAATGAAATTATTTTTGGGCTGCAATTATTTGGGATGGAGAGAAAGAGAGGGGGGGGGGGGCTGGGAGAGAGAGGCAAGAGAGAGGGCAGTGGGAGGAGAGAGGCAAGGGGAGAGAAGCACAGAGGAGAGATAATTTTTCTATTAAATCTACATATAGTGAGAAATTTTCTATTAAATCCTATATATAGCAATTGTAATCATTTAAACGTAATGATTTATTATGTGTATATATATCACATGTTTACCTAGTTATGCAATTTTTCCTTAAAGAAACGAGTTCAGTCGCAAACTAAAAGTGAAATGCGGAAATTAAATACACAAATAATGTTTTGTGAAAAAACTCACTCAAAAAAGTTAGAAATCATGGCCTATCTTCGGTGGAGTTTACCTTAAAATTTCATAAACTTTACGAGTAATATTTAGATTACTGTTGGGATATATATTATTTAGGGAAAATGGATAAGTAACCGTCCCACCCCCTTAATATATGCCTGAAATTCCAGAGACACACGTATACTATACTAAGGTCCTATTATCCCCCCCTCCTCCTGTCCCCTCCGGAACTTATTTTATAAATAATTTTCTATCCCTTTTTGTCCTACGTGGCACTATCAACCAGATAGCTTGAAAAAATTGTCAGCAAGTGCTGGCGCAGAAGATAGTGCCACGTAGGCCGGAAAGGGGTAGAAAATTATTTATAGAATAATTTCGGGGGAAGGAGGGCGGGGGGGGGGGGGA